>NW_028150590.1:0-22185 GCF_964638095.1 Poromitra crassiceps | reverse complement strand
TAAGCATTTCCGTTGCCCAGTGCATAACCAGATTTCCTCTGTTGAGTGTGTGTTTGTCTCCCCAGGTGGTGTATTTCACAACCATATTCCCTTATGTGGTGATTGTGATCCTGTTGATCAGGGGTGTGACACTAGAGGGCGCCAGAGATGGGATAGAATTCTACATTGGTTCTCAATCCAATTTGACTAAACTGACTGAAGCAGAGGTAAGACTAGCCCGATGTTCACCTCTTAACTTCAGCACAAACCACAGGAAGCAAAGTTTGCACAACCTCTGTCTTGATCACTGTCTTTTTAAAGCATGTAGGTGTGTGTTTGTGTTTTAGGTCTGGAAAGATGCAGCAACACAGACCTTTTATTCCCTGTCCATTGGGTTTGGTGGAGTCACGAGCCTGGCTTCCTATAACAAGTTCCACAATAACGTGTTCCAAGACTCACTTGTTGTGACCCTCACTAACCATGGTACGAAGGTTATTCATTTCTCAGTGAGGAAATGTACTAGAAATTTCTAGCATGCCTGGCGTGCTTGGCGCCTGGCATGCGATGTGCAGTTGAGCAATTGTGAGCCGAGCCTTGCCGAGCACTGCACACAGTGCCAGCATATTGCCCTGCTATTAACATAATATCTATCTGACTATGCTTCATCTCGTCCTGTATGTATATATATATATATATATATATATATATATATATATATATATATATATATATATATATATATATATATATATATATATATATATATATATATATATATATATATATATATATAATATCTATCTGACTATGCTCCATCTCATCCTGTAGGCACCAGTGTGTTTGCTGGCTTTGCCATTTTTTCTGTTTTGGGTCACATGGCTCACATCTATGGAAAGCCTGTTGGGGAGGTGGCCCAGGATGGTACTGTATATTATATTATATTATATTATATTATATTATATTATATTATATTATATTATATTGTATTATATTATTTATATTATATTATATTATATTATATTATATTATATTATATTATATTATATTATATTATTTATATTAAATTATATTATATTATATTATATTACATTACATTACATTATATACTATATTATGGCTATTAGTACAAAAGTTCTTCCTTTTAGGCTGTTATGTTATGATAATTCTCCATCTTTGTGCAGGATTTGGCCTGGTATTCATTGTGTATCCTGATGCTCTGTCTAAGCTTCCCATCGCTCCCTTTTGGTCTGTTATGTTCTTTCTCATGATTTTCACCCTCGGTCTGGACGCCCAGTTTACACTAATAGGTGGGTTTGTCAGTGACAATCCTATGATACTTTGTTAACTTGCATAATGCCTATACATTTTTTCATTACACCCTCCTATCAGACTGTTGGATCTTGTATTTTTTACTCTTTTCTACACTTACTTTAGCCTGCAGAGATGGGAAAAGTACATACATTATTTGCGTGTAATAAATAAATATATAAATACATAAATAAATAAATAAATAAATAAATAAATAAATAAATAAATAAATACATACATACATACATACATACATACATACATACCGTACATACATAAATAAATAAATAAATATTGTAGGTAAAAGTAGAAGTACTGATTCAACTTCTTTACTCAAGTAAAAGTAAAAAAAAACAGCCTCTGAAATGCATTCAATCATCATCCTCATCATTATATAAATAGGATCTTACTCACTGCCTGTGCTTGTTTCAGAGTTTGAGGTTTAATTGGCTAAATGCTGTCTGCTGAAATGGCTCTTCTTGTCTTTAGAGATGATCTCCACCTGCCTGATAGACGGCTTCCCTAAACTCTTCCAATCCAGACGCAGCTTCATCACTATAGTGACGTGTGCCATCCTCTTCCTCCTCGGCCTACCATGTGTCACAAGGGTAGGTCTGCTTAAAAGACTGACTTCAAGTCACTGTTTGTCTGACATTATCAGCCTGCTTACCGTGTGTGTGTGTGTGTGTGTGTGTGTGTGTGTGTGTGTGTGTGTGTGTGTGTGTGTGTGTGTGTGTGTGTGTGTGTGTGTGTGTGTGTGTGTGTGTGTGTGTGTGTGTGTGTTAGGCAGGAATATACTGGGTGACTCTGATTGACCAGTTTGTTGCCAGCTGGCCGCTGCTACTTATTGGATTTTTGGAGATAATTGGCTTCATCTACATATATGGTAAATATAAAGAGAGAGAGTGCATATGAGAGAGACATATATATATATATATATATATATATATATATATATATATATATATATATATATATATATATATATATATGTATATGTATATATACATATATATATGAGAGAGACATATATATGGTAAATATAAATGATAACAATTACCGAGATCTGTGCGTATAAAAAAGTGGGATCAGACTCACTCAACTTGATGTAGGTATATGTGTGTGTCTAAGTGTGTATTTTCACATGTGCTTCACAGGAGGGAACCGTTTCATTCAAGACATAGAGATGATGATTGGGAGTAAGAGCTTGTATTTCTGGATGTGGTGGAGAGCATGTTGGTTCTTCATCAGCCCCTGCCTCATCTTAGTGAGTACAACAACCTCACACACACACACTACTGTTCATCTTTACATTCTGTGCAATGTTGTAGAAATGCCTCTCCGCTCTCCTGGTGTCTATAGGTGATCCTGGTGTGGT
Source organism: Poromitra crassiceps (assembly GCF_964638095.1). NCBI lineage: Eukaryota > Metazoa > Chordata > Actinopteri > Beryciformes > Melamphaidae > Poromitra > Poromitra crassiceps. Next base: position 19,520 of record NW_028150590.1, on the reverse strand, counting down.
CTCTGCTGACCTTTGAACCCCCCAGCTATGCAGGAGTACAGTACCCTGCCTGGGGCTTGGCTCTGGGCTGGTGCATGATTGCATCAATCCTCGTCTGGATCCCCGTCGTTGCTGTGTACAAACTGATGAGAGTGGAGGGAAACGCCTGGAAGGTGTGTGCTCTGTCCTATAATGCAGGGCCCAGAGGGTTGTGGTGTCCAGTGTTGGGCGAGTTACTTTCAAAATGTAATATACTACATATTGCTTTCATTTGAAAGTAATAAGTTACTTTACAATATTACTGTCTGTGTGTAGAGTAACTCGTTACTTATGAGTAACGGGGCGGCTTTAGCTCAGGAGGTAGAGCGGGTCGGCCAATGACGCAAGGGTTGGCGGTTCGATCCCCGCTCCCTCGCAGCTGCTGTCGTTGTGTCCTTGGGCAAGACACTTAACCCTCCTTGCTCCCGATGGTGTGTGTAGGCACCCTGCGTATGAATGGGTGAATGTAGACTACCTACTGATTGTAAAGCGCTTTGGATAAAAGCGCTATATAAATGCAGGCCATTTACCATTTACCATGACACTACTTTTGCATTACTTTCACCAAAACAACAGCATCAGCAGAATGACATTGCCACCCCGGAAGCATCCCAAAAAATAATTTCAACTGCCTTTGAAGTCAGTGGAAACAATCCAAAATTCAAAATTTTATTATTTGCCTTTGTTATTGTCATTTATAGTGGTTATTTGCATAAAACACATGGTTTGATGAGGAAATGATTGTATCTTTATTTAAATAGGTGCTGTGATTTTTTTTAAATTAACTCAATTTGTAACTTGAGTTACTTGACAAAGTAACTGGTATAATATTACTGAAATCCTATAGGTAATAAGTTATATTACTGAGTTACTGCTAAAAGTAATATATTACATGTAATATGTTACTTTTGTAATGAGTTACCTCCAACACTGGTGGGAGAGTGTTAACATCCTGAGAGGGCCTGGGTGGATCAAACTGCTGATCTATCTGGCCTGTGTGTTTTGTCACTTTTTAACGTGCTGCTGTAGGTTACAGACGTTGTTACTGAAAATTAATGCCAAGAAATGATGCCCTGGAAAAAATAATCTGTACCTGTATTCATGAGCCTCACCTGTTGCCTCCTTCCTACAGCGTCTGAAGTCGGTGTGCTGTCCCTCGGAGGATTGGCATCCCTTCCTGGAGGTCCATCGAGGAGAACGCTACTCAGAAGACCGCTGTCGCCACAGGAAGGACAGCTACCAGTCAGATGCTGATGAAAATGTTATCGCCAACTCAAGGCTCTGATATGTATGTGTGTGCGCACACACAGGCATTTAAATCAGGAGAGACTCGTATAAAAGTTTAAAATAACATGTAGATTCAAGTTTGACGTACGGCTCCATGATGACGCTCCCCCTGCGATGATGAGGGGAGGAAGTCAAGAATGCAGAATAGAAATACCCCCACCCCCCCACCCCCCATGGGGAATCCCTCTTGAGCCACGACGTTGGTGGTGGCAGGGGAGGAGGCGGGGCAAATACAACTGGTACACGGGAACACCGCAACTGCAGGGTGACAACATGTCGTGAGTAGCCAACCACATAGTAAGAGACGTGAACTTGAAATACTCTCCGATTTAGATCATTGGTTCAGCGGCAAAGCGAGGGTAGAAGATGGCTTGCCCCGATTGGCTATTGATAGCACAGGAGAGCGTGGATAACTGTGATTGGATAAGAAGTACGAATGAAACTGGGTGTGGATAACTGTGATTGAATGGGAAGAAATGTGAATGAAACAGGGCGTGGGCTAAGTAGTCTTCCTGATTGAAATGACATCTAGACTTCACTTATTTGTATCGCCAACCTGTCATGTTTTGTTTTTGTTACATATATTTTTTTAAATAAATGTCTTGGAAGACATTTTAGCATTTTATGTGTTGAAGCAGTGTCACCACTGAACACATGTAGGTTAATGGAGTCAGGCCATTTATAACTGCCGTGTCTCTTTGCATCGTTATCATGCCACAATCTTTCATGTTTTATCTGCCGATTAGTTCTGTTCTAAAGAAACGTGTTGGTCTTTCAATATTAACTATACTGTTATGTTTTGGTTGTCTGTACATTAACTATTGAGGGTAGTTACTTCAACATCATTCCCAGACTCGAGTTTTTTCTGAAATAAATGATCTCCTTAATATGCTTCTCTGGTCTGTGGTGAAATGATTTTGACTGACTAGAAACATAATAACCGATTGAGACAAAAACATCAGACATTTAAAGTTGCTTTAAATGACATTTATTTATTACGTATTTATTTATGTTACAGTAGATTGAGAGATGTTACAGAGCTGATCTTTCATGGGCCTTTGCAGCATGGTGTTGTATTGCATAACATTAGACCCAGCTCCTAACTGAAGAACAACATTATGGCGTTGGACCATGGCTTCTTTAAGCCCAGTTGCAGCACTTGCAGCTGGTATCGAACACCAGGCCGGCGGCACAGTGCTGGACGTAAGTATTTCCCTGACTGCACTCATAGAAGTGGTTCTTGTTGGTGGGGTCTGGGTACATGCCGTCGCTCTTGCCAGCGCAGAAACCAGATCCTCCGCTGCTGCTACCACCACCACTGGAGCCACCACCTCCGCTGGGCTGGGGCATAGCGTGCTTGGTTGGGGTGACTGGAGGCAGGGGGTCGACACGGGACTTACAGGCTAGGGGACAGAGAGCAATGAGAACAGTCAAGCAATGGAACGGTCAGTATGTAGATCTCTGGTCTGTATGTGGTGTGTCTATGCGTTTTGCGTTACCAGCTCCGGTTCCCAGGCCACTCTTGATGGCGTTGATCAGAGGGTATCTTCCCTGTCCGCAGAAAGTGCCACTGAAGTCATCGAGGTCCAGACTCCACACCATGGCTCCTCCAAAACCAGCCGTCTTCAGCCAGTCGACCTGTAGAGAGGTTCAACTCATTGGTTGAGTTTTATTTATAAAACTCTTCTTGGACTGGTCCCTTCTTACTTGCTGCGACCTTCGTGTTGTAGGCAGGGAATCTACCGCTGCACTACTGGACATCCAGCAGTGACCACTTTTAACCAAAGCTGTCCCCAAAACATTCAAAAGATATTAAGACAATATTCTATGCATTAGTCTCGTCCAATCAAACTCTTGGTATGCACCTCCTCAGAAGCCAAGGCCATTATAGCCTGCGCTCACAAGATGTTCTACAGTTGACTGTTCCATGTGTTCGCACTGAGCTAGGTAAAAAAGCTTTTAAATATATGCTGCCCCTTTTACCTGGAACACCTTCCAGAAAGACTTAGAATTGCCAGCACTCATTTCATATGAAGCCTTTGGTTCAATTTTAAAGGACTTGGAATGTGGAAGTATTGGAACTTGCTGCTGTACTTAATCTCATTACTTATGTCATTTCAAGTCTCCCTCATCAAATGTTTATTTGTGTGTCTGTATGGAACCTAAATGTGTGTTTGTTTTTTATGCTGCCCCCTTGGCCAGGTTCCTCTTGGAAAAAGAGATTTGAAATCTCAATGAGTCTTTTACCTGGTTAAATAAAGGTTTAATAATAGTAATAATAAAAAAGAGGCCGAATGGTTAAAGTAGCGATAAGTAGCGCCTAGAATACAAAGGACTGGCAACACATACACATCTGAACAGTCAAATACAGGTTCAGACCTTGATCTGGAAGCTCTTGACGTTGTCGTATCCAACCCATGTCTGGCCCTGGAAGGCATAAGGCACAGACTGGGGAGTGTCCCAGACCGCGGTGGCTCCACCCTTCAGGAAGGTGCAGATCTGACGGGAAGCAGGGATTTAAGAGATTTAGTGATCTACACAACACAAAACATCCTCTCTCTCTCTCTCTCTCTCTCTCTCTCTCTCTCTCTCTCTCTCTCTCTCTCTCACTATCTCTCTTTCACATAGACACACATTGAAAAACTCAAAGAAGTGGATACCTCATAGTAGGACCAGAAGCCAGCCTGACGGGTGAAGGGTCCAGCAGGTCCGGGTCCGTTGGCGGGAGCTCCAACAGCTGTGTTAGAGCCAGCCAGGCGGAAGGTGTGGCCATAGGTAGGGAAACCAACCAGCAGCTTCTCAGCTGGGGCACCTTGGCTCTTCCAGTAATTCATAGCGTATTCCTGTGGATGAGACAGCACAGACCGGTGTGAGCAGCCATTCCTTAGCTGCCTTCATCCATGCAGCCATTTCACCACATCATGTTGTTCACTGTGATCTACAGCAGAGAGAAAGTTGTAGGAAATATACAGAACTAAAAGAGAGAAAGATGGACCCCCTACTCACCACATTCCAGTAGATGAGGGATCCCACGTCAGCGGGTCCTCTGGTCAGAGGGCTGTTCTCTCCAGTAATGTGCGCCCAAGGACCGTTGAAGTCATAGGTCATCACATGGAAGTAGTCCAGCACACTGGCAAAACAACATCAGGATCAGTGTTAAGTCAGGCTTGAGTTCTGCTCTAGTCTAAAGTGTTTGCTTGTGCTGTATGTGAGTTTGATCCATCTGTGTAGGGGTGCGTGAGGGTACTGTGTGTGTGTGTGTGTGTGTGTGTGTGTGTGTGTGTGTGTGTGTGTGTGTGTGTGTGTGTGTGTGTGTGTGTGTGTGTGTGTGTGTGTGTGTGTGTGTGTGTGTGTGTGTATGTGTGTGTGTGTGTGTGTGTGTGTGTGTGTGTGTGTGTGTGTGTGTGTGTGTGTGTGTGTGTGTGTAGGTGTGTGTGTGTGTGTGTGTGTGTGTGTGTGTGTGTGTGTGTGTGTCCTATATACTAACCCTCCAATAGTGGAAATCTGGTATCCGGTGTCAATGATTGCCTTTCCAGCAGAGACGGCAGCAGTCAGCATCAGACGAGCACGGTTGGTCTTTGTGCCCTCTGCAACAAAGGCGGCCATCAGCTCCTACACAGAGATGGGCCAGGGGGAAACACAGTTATGGGGGTTATTATGGTACAGGTATAGGGTACTGTATGGTTGCATGTTTAAAAAAAGGACCAGTAGACCCTTTTCACGGAGGCCATTTTGTGTCGAAATGGCAGAATAGACACAGGTGCAAGCAAAACACTAATGAGGGTTTCCAAATTCCAATCATGGAAGTTGGAAACCCTTATTAGTGTTTTGCTTGCACCTGTTTTTACCCTGCCTTTTCGACACAAAATGGCCCCCGTGAGAAGGGTCTATCAATAATAGATAGGCCTATACTTTGAGAAGCTATGTGGGAAAAACAGACCATGCACCCACGGTTAAGGTAACCAGCTATATTGCTTATTTTGCTGCAGCCTGTAATGATGTTAGCCATGTCGACTTTCAGACCAACATGCTGTTAACAATTTTGCTTTTACTTCTGACAAGTGGTAGCAGTAGTATCATAAATGAGGCAGGTGCACCTGGCCAGTATCTGCATGGCAACTGTGTGTATCTATGGGTCCATGTGATGAAGACATAGCAGTGTGTCAGACCTGAACAAGGGTGGTGTAGCGAGCCTTATCCTCAGCTGGAGAGCCACGAGAGCCAGGGTACTCCCAGTCGATATCCAGACCATCAAACTCGTACTGACGCAGGAACGTGATCACACTGGTGATGAAGGTCTGGCGATTGGCAGGACTGGACACCATGGCTGTGAACCTGGAGAGAGAGACAGCCAGAGTGCTTTTACCTGTAGATCATGGTCCTGCTGCTGAGAATATGGTCATGCCCAGTACTCACTTTGCAGTGCCGAAGTTCCATCCTCCAATGGCCAGCAGAGTCCTCAGGTTGCTGTTCCTGCAAGCAAAAAGCAATTCCACTTTGCCTCCAAGAAGTTTATTCTTTGTGTGTACATGCGTGTTTTGATGCTGGAGTCACACCATCATGAATCTGTGTTCCCCACCTCTGTCAACAGCCAAAAGCTCTAGCTACCCCGTCAGAAGAAACACTCACTGATGTGGAATGCAAAGATGGCCTGTGTGTGTGTGTGTTTGTTTTGTGTTCACTAGTGCCGTGTGTACTAACTGGTTCTTCAGGGCCTGGATCTCTCCGTAGAGCTTCTCATCGTCCCACTCGTAGGTCTTGATCATGTTGCCGTCCATACCAGCAAAGGCGTAGATGATGTGGTCACAGAGACATGGGTCCACGTTAGTGGGGAAATACTTGCCTGCTCCGGGACGGTACTGTCCCCAGTTAGTGAAATAACAGGAGAGGATGTAGGATGATCCTGGAAGATATGGTACAGTTAGGGTTTGCTGTTTGATATGTTCAAGTATATCTCTCCAGAACCAAGTGGACAAACGGAATAATTACCTAGCTGCACATGCAGCAGCAGAGCCAGTCCTGCAGTGGAGCGAGAGAAAGGAAGAGCGAGAGAGAGAGTAAAGTAAGAAGTTGATGAGGATTAGTCCTTAGAATTACTATGCATGTGAAATACACTAGTAGACAATTCTTTTGAATATAAGATGAGATTCAGAAACTAAATAAAAGAAACTCCTAAGACAAGCAAGAAGCTTTCTACTTACCGACGCAGATGAGTAGTTTGCCCATGGTGCTTCTGTACAACGATGTGAAGACCAGCAGGGTCTTATATACTCCTGCGTTCCTCTCCATATCTATACATCTGTTTGATCTAGCTTGACTACTCAGCGAAACTCAGCAAATTACAATCTCGCACACGTGTTTGGTCAAGACCAGACTGTTCCATTGGTGTCCGCTGATAACCCCAAAGTGTGTGAATGATGTAGACCTTTTAACTTCAGCACAAACCACAAGAAACTGTGGCAAAGTTAGGCTAAGTTTGCAAAACCTGTGTCTTGATCACCGTCTTTTTAAAGCATGTCTGTAAACGTACAGCAGCAGACTTCCCTGTCCATTGGGTGGGATGGAGTCACGACCCTGGCATCCTTCCTTTCATACTTACACACAACTGTATAACTATCTGTCAGTCTGTCATGTGTCGGATCATGCTTCTGGTGTGTGGGGTTCCCGGGAACATCTAAGCTGTGACACTGTGAGAGCTATCCGTTATTTTCTAGGAATTCACAAATGCACATCGGTTCTGCACCATCAGTGGAGATATGGGATGGGAATCTCCAAACATCAGACACAAAGGTCAAATGCTTTGACTATGGAATAGACTGGTGAGGATGTCTGATCAGAGACTCACAAAAAAGATATTTAATTGGAACATCGCCCATCCCTGGGCAATTGAAATACTTATTCCATTTGAACGATTTGTCATTTATTGTTCATAACAGGTTACTTTGTGATATCTGAGGGACTACGAGTAATATGTTTCTTTTGTATAAAGATAAATGGTCTGTTGATTTATGGTATAAACCAAAGCTAAGAACCTATCGTCTCATAAAAGACAGTTACTGTGCAGAGCCTTATGTGAAGTTTGATTTGGACAGACGAAAAAGGTCCCCGTGTGCTCAGTTATGCTCTGGAACTCTGCCCTTGGCACTGGAGACTGGGAGGTTTAATGCTACCCTGAAGATAGACCTTGTCTGCTTTGTAATTTGTGTAAAATTGAGAACGAGATTCGTTTTCTGTTCTATTGTACAGCTTTGATGATGCAAGGGAGATACACTGATTAAAATGTCCTCTATTTATGTTGATTTTTTTTTATTTAGTTGGATGGTTATGAAAAACAAAGGAACCTTCTTTAAAGGAAATGTTATCTGCCAGGCCTGGGAGCCAAGGCACAACGTTCTGTTTAGAAAGTGATGATCTGTTTTGTTGCGTCAGGAGTACAGTATGTTATATTGTGATTTAGTTGTACTATTATAGCGCTGGCTTATGTTGTATTGTCGATTTTGTATTTCGTGTGTCTTGTAAGCCCATGTGGGCGGGGCACTGTCAACAGTGCACGACACAATGACTAAAACAAATCAATCAATCAAAACCTACAGCAATTTCCACAAGAATGTGTTCCACGATGCACTTGTTGTGACCCTCACTAAAGTTGGTATAGTAGGAAGGTTATTAATTTCTCAGTGATGTCGTATAAGAATGAATAGCGTATGCCAGCCCAGCATATTGCCCTCCACAGAGCTTTAAGAGCAAAGCCACAATCACCTTTAGCTTTGAGTCTAGAGGTTGGAATAGTCAGCAGTTTCTTGCCTTAAAGGGCATTTCCAGTGTGATTTGATTTTTTGCCAACCTTGTACATTTTCCATACCTTTATCTCACAACTATGGAAAGCCTGTTGGGGAGGTTGCCTAGGGAGGTATAGGCCTATAGGCTGTACTAGATACACTATACTATAACTTCTAAGTGTGAAGCGACATTTAGAGTACAGTAGATTGCCTGGTAAGCAATAATCGAATCAGAGGCAATTATGTAATACAAAATATTGTGATACATTTACAACCGGCCCTTTGAGGGCAACCATAATGCTGATGTGGCCCCGGGATGAAATTGTGTTTGACACCCCTGATCTAAACGGACAGTCATTGTGTCATTGTGAATCACACACTCATGTTAGATGAATGTTAGGTGCAAATCTGTGCCATTTGGAGAGTCTCTGATTTGGAGAGCTTCTTGTCCCTCGCCAGGTCGGGGATGATGCTCCGGAGCCGGTCGAAGGTGACAATAAGCCCCAGCATCCTCTTCCTCTCCCGGGCGTTAGCAGCGAGACGCTGTCCCTCTGCACCCAGCAGGGAGCACTTGTCCGTCTGGCGCTGCCCAGCACCGCTGCACTAGAGCATGCGTGTCGGCGGATGTCAGCCTGCATGTCGGTTCATTTGAGATGCAGCCAGTTTATTTTATATTTATTTTGCATTCTGCTTTAAGGAACCAACTTGTGCAAAATATTACAGAAAAAAGACTTTATCGAGACTAAAAACATCGGTTTCTGTTTGTCCACTCATTGGTGACACTGTAATGTTGACTTTGTGCCACTAGAGGGCAGCATTGACAATAGGCCTAAATGGGACTGACCCAACGGTGGAACTACATCACTGGTGGGGGACAACTACTAGGCTATTTGCTTGTTCAAACATGAAATGTCACTGTCTGCATCAAGCTATAGCCTATACAAAATGATCAGTCTGTCTGGAAAGAATCTGGAAATCCTATTGTACACAGAGCGAGATTCAGTAGGCCTGGATGAGAGAAAAAAACCTGTAACAGCTAGAATAGAGTAGGTGTGGTGATATCGTCACGCAGGGGCAGGGCAGATCAATCTAACCAAGACCAGCTGTTACACTTAAGATTCTTAGAATACAAACACAAGTTAAAATTTAAGTTCACTTCAAATAAATCACATAGGTCTATAGCATACATGGGCAAAATGCGGCCCCAGGGCCGGACCTGGCCCCTGGACCATCTCAATACGGCCCCCAAGGTCCTCAAAGAAAAAACGCAATAAAAGGCAGAATTATGTTAGGAAATCTCATCTGCTACAGTCATTGGATTTGTATCACTATTATATCGGGAGATTAACAAGAAATTACCAATCACAACGGGAGAGAGGGTTAAAAATAGGCAGCCTCCTGCGAAAAGTGTTGGCAGGTATGATGTCCAATGTGTGGCCCTTCGCTTACTTGATCTTGAAGTCAGTATGGCCCTCTGGAGAAAAAAAATTGCCCACCCCTGGTCTAATAGTGTAGATACAATTACATAGTGTCTGTTTGTCAACTTTTTTCTATATAGATGCATCCCACCCACATGCATAGATGCATCCCCATTATGCATCAATCTAATATTAAGTGCGGAATGCCATGTCAATGCTGAGTAGGCGAAGTAGTAGCCTACATCTGAAACAGCTACGCCGCATCATCTTCATCATCCTCTGAGAGAGGATGGAAATCTGAGTGGGCAAGGGCGTAGGTTTGATTTGGAAACTGGTGGGGACATTTGGCAAGTGGCACATATCCAAAAACAAAGACTGAACCGACATCTTTGGAGGACTCTCTCTCTCTCCATTTAATTAATGAACAAACACAGCAGCACAGCAGGGAAATCAATGTACAACCTTATTTATATTGCACTGTAGCTTATATATTCAAAATATCAGAACCACACATGCGCCTATCCCAACAACGTAACAGTCTGGCACAGCAGCTAAATCAGAGGTGGCCAAATTCTTTCATATGAAGGGCCAAAAATTAATCTGGGTGGAGGGCCGTGGGCCAAAAATAGGTGAAATTACATTAGATTCAAATGTATTATAATTTATAGACAATTTACATTCAAAATCTAAAATAAATTCTAAAAATAATAAAAACGTTATTAGAACTTTTATTAACACGTTCACTGCCAATGACGTATTAATACGTCAAAAATAATCCAACGGTTGACTGCCAATGACGTATTAATACGTCAAAAAAAATTTTTTTTTTTTTTTGACCGTGGGATGTGCATCTAACCCTTTTACATCTCTTATATAATTATTGGAGCCACCGAACGTTTACAACCCATTCCACCGATCCACTAAGTGGTGACAGTGCTCTCCTGACTAGAGGAAGGCAAGCAAAAAGCAGCCATTCTCATGAAAATGGATGGGGGAAAACGCTTTCGTTTTCGCGCTGATTGCTGGCGATGCGGGATTGCAAATTTGCATAATAGATTACAGGTGGAACACACTTTGAAACACGCAGCATAAATATGACCAGAATCGCAAAAGCTTCTCTCAACCAAAACTCCAAGAAGCGAGCGAGTCCATCCAGACTTCCTCAAACAGCGGCCGCGCAGACAGGCAGCAGCAGCAGCAAAGCAGTGAGACTGGTGACAAGCTTGTGACGGCCGCTGCAGCCAAGAAGAACGCCCACGGAGGGAGGAGTTGGAAGCAGAGGGGGGTTTCCTGCTGTTATGGAGGAAATTACTGTTCAAAACTATTGTTTAGTCTTACTGATGCCAAAAATGAATGGTTAAAGTGACTGTTCTATCGAATTTCACAAAAAGCCGTTTATCTCTGAATAATTTTTCTGACGCTGAAACCATGCTGTATTCAACTGCTAATGCTTACATAACTACTAACTCTACAAACTAACTCTTTTAGACAGAGAAAGCACACATTCTATTAGTTCTTTTGAGATATTGTGTGTTCACAAAATCTTAGCAGAAAAGAATCCTCGGGTCTTGAAAGATGAGCCAGAATCCTCAAAAAACCCCTCTGGCAGAAGCTAACTACAGTAAAAAAAAAACGTCTGGCAGTGAATGTGTTAAAAACTTATATTAAAGTTAGATTTAGACTTGATTGAAAAGAAAACAGCTTAAACATTTTAAAAGGGAAAGACACCTTTCTCACAGAAAGTGCATGTAATTCAAGGTGTTTAGCCCTAACCCTACCCAGAACCCATTCTCATTCAGATATCTTGAGGTGAGAGGTCAAGGGACCCCTTTGAAAATGGCCATGCCAATTTTTTCCCTCGCCAAAATTTAGCCTAACTTTGGAGTGTTATTTAGCCCCCTTCGCGACATGGTAGGTTGGCTTTAAAAATGAGCCCGCCACAGCCTCCGAAAGACAGTAGCTACTAATATCAATCGCGGATTTTTGGGCCCACCCAAAAAGTGGTGGGGACAATTTTAGCTCCTCCGAAAATCCCACCCTAAACCTGCGCCCATGGTTGTAGCAAACCCTAAAGTAGTTTGTTTCTGTTTTTACATTTTGGGAATGGACTTTAGGTGAATTTACTGCTAATTTGATTAGAAGGGAATGGACTTGTTTGTTCTTATTTCAGAGTTCATCTCAACAAAGCCAAATCCATCACATGAATTCCTATTATCCAGATGTCACAGCTTTGCTATCACGCTCAGTGGAAAACTAGTTTCAGTTGCATTTTGCAGTTTCCCCCAAAATGTACATGTAGTTACATTTACTTTTAAATCCAACCCCCATTTTATTGACTCTTTGACAATATCCTGCAGTGTTTTATTTCAAGATCTTTTATGGGGCGGATGGGGGGTAAGAATCTTCCATAAAACTTGAAGCAGATTTGTCATATCAGACTAATTTAACAGCTGAACCTGCACTGATTCCTATCAGGAGAGAGCCAATTACTGATGAGAGCTGATCAGCAACAGCTGTGGCAGCAGTAGGTGCTTTTATAAGCCTCTGCTGTGGCTCTGGTAGTTGTTTTGTCTATTGGTGACCAGAGCAATGGAAACTTTTTGGGCTTTGGTTCTCTGTGTGCTGAGTGTTTGGCTTGCTAAAGGTTTGTATTTCTCTATAATGCTGTTTAAATCAGTTTGTACGAAATAGTAAATTAACTTGATTAAGGTGAGAGTAAGACCATGTACAATTTCACAATATTCTGGGCTCTATCAGCCTTGCAGCTTCAGGTTGTTCATTATTGCATTGGACAAGGCAAGATAAATATTGAGGCTAAAATTGAACTGGCTTTGCCCTGTATTTTGTTATCAATAACGGCAGTAGCCTAACCTGTATTAACTGCAAGTGTACCATCTATTCTACAGGACCTTGTTCACCAGTTGGTGACCCACATGAGGATGGTTTGAACAATCTGGGAGGTAAATCAGATTTTCCACCACACAGGTTTCCAAATGTATTAAAAAAAATCCATGGGCAGAGAGACTGTGTACCTGTACACAGGGCCTAAAATTAACACCCGCCAACGCCAAGCTCCATTGGCGACTAGATTTTACGTTTGATGGGTGGCGCTCAGGTGTCTACCCGCCACGTGGCGGTTCCCAAAATGGTCATTGTGTCAAATTTAAAACTGTTTTTGGTGTGCAGCCGGCTAACATGAGTGCTTTGTGAGACTGTCTGTTTTATGGCTGGGCGGGGTCCTTCGGGCTAACAATGTTTAACACGGGGATCTACTCACACCGGCACGCGCCGTGGGAACAAACAAACGCACCCAGCTGCCAGGCAGCACACAGTGACAGACGTGAGTTGCGGACATGAAAGAGGCAGTCTTTTAAACATGAAACTTCTACACTTCTTTTCTCATTTTCAACCCAGTGGGAGTAACTTTACAAGTGTTAAAGTGAATTCAAGTCGTTTACTTTGTTTATAATCTTATGAAGTAGCAGCTGTCGCACAGCTCTCTAGACAAGCTCAGTGAGCATGCAGGCAAGTCCGCTAACGTTATGGTGAGCCCACATATAATTCACATTTCGTGGCAAATGATATTCGCACGTCGGACTGAGAAAAGTTGGGCTGAAAATCGACCATCAGGAGGACAGATGAGGAGCTTATAAATTTATAAGCCTGCAAGAAAGTTTTACTATGAGACGCGGAGCAGACGGTGCTGAGAGTCCTTTCAACTCCTTTCAGCCCTAGATATATTAAAGGTAAAAAAAATCTGCCTGGCGGGTGGATTTTTTTTCCATCTACCCGCGGCCGGTGAGTCAAAAAGTTTAAATTTCGGGCCCTGCCTGTAGGCTACACATCTCTCACACATGCGTACACAGTCTTCTGAGTCAGACTAATATGGCAAAAAAGAATAATGCAAGCATGAATTTCAGTGAAATTTTATTTAGAGCTACTGATTTCTCCATCTAAATTTAGTTTTTTTTTTTACCACAGTTTGGGAATCACTGCGAGGGTAAATGGGTTCTCTGAAAATCCACTAGCTAGCCTAAAAGGCAATTTTGTGTGGCCTTGCCTTTTTAGCCTTTGATGTGGTCATCATGAGTGTTCAGTTCTCATTGTTTTTTTACTCAACAGTAAGATTGGAAACCAATGAAGTGGAAGCTGGTGCAGACACCCCCCCAGTGCATGACCATGTGGACAACATGACGACTGCCTCATCTCACTATGCTGAGAACATGACTGGCTCATCTCACTATGCTGAGAACATGACTGCTTCATCTAACTCATCTAAACTTAGATATTACGGTATACCTTATGTAGGTTACGGTAGACATTATGGAGGTTACGGTTACGGTAGACATTATGGAGGTTACGGTAGAGGTTACGGAGGTAGACATGGACATGGGCATGGCTGAGACTGACTACTACTGCCTCAACTCACAGACATGGGCAACATTGGGCATACATTTCTGCATACCTGCTCTGTCTCTACCTCAATAAAGAAGTCTGTATTCCTCAACCTCCAGATTAGCTTTGATTTGTTGGCATGGTAGGTTGACTTGGTTGGTAGCCTACCATATCTATTCCTTAGTTCTTCTAGTTTCATATCTATAAGAAACATCATGCTAGCTTTAAAAATGAGCCCGCCACAGCCCCCGAAAGACAGTAATATAAATCACGGATTTCCGGGCCTACCCAAAAAGTAAGGACAATTTGAGCTCCTCAGAACGTAGGTGGGACATGTCCCACCCTAAACCCACGCCCATGCACAAGACAGAAGAACGGTTTGCCTCACTGCAGTAGACACGTTTACCTTGTTGTCCCGCCTACAAGGCGTGGAATTGTATCCTATTTCCAAAAGTGTTTCATTGGAAGGGACACTGAACGCATCATCGATGGCCCAACTACAGGGTGAGTGTATCGCAGATTCGCAGAGCGAAACATTAGAGTTCATTAGCCTTCAGTTTGTCAGCTAACTATTCAAAATGTCCCGGTAAGCGTCGGGACATCCACTGAAAAGCCACCGAGAACAGGCGGCATGATGGAGGAGCAGGGAGCCAGTGGCTGACTGCTGGCTGCTGTACCGCAGCTTTCAATAGCTGCTATATCTGCTTTTCGAGGAATAAAGCAAGCATCGACTCTGATAGCAAGTGAGTTGCTGCTTCGTGCTAACGTTAGGCAGGATTGGATGTATCCCCCTTATTAGACTTGTGGGGGATATGCATGTACAATAGCCTATGTGCACTTAAAGCAAGTGTTGTGTTGTGTTCACGGCTATTGCGGGGACAGTAGAGATGAAGACTGTCTGAGATGCCAATGGTTGATCAGGTTTTATTAAGCGCCTCCTATAGATGCAAATCGCTGTGATCGTGTTTCAAGCGGAAATAACTTGCGTTTGATTTTTATCTGGAGAGACAGAGACACTGCTAGTTATTTTTCCTCCCCTGATGAAGGCAGCAGTCTGAGAGAGTGAGTCATCTCCTATTTACCATCATGCATTGCATTTGATTGGGCCATCAGTACAGCGGGGTGAGATGTTTTAATGATCTGGGGTCAGTTGCGCAATTCCCCCTTAAAGCCGGGGGAGTCGGGAGAGGGGCGGGGAGGCTGGTCCCTGATCAGCGCTGAAGAGGCTGCTGGAGCTGTCCGTCCGCATGTCCAGCAGCTAGCATGGCTGCAGGCAGCAGAGCATACATGTAAAGCTCCATCTCATCTGAAGCAGCTAGACAGGTGTTTACAGCAGTCTGCTGCTGTGCTGTCTCCCACATTGTTGAGACGAGTAAAATGGCGTCAGAAACATCCGGGTCAGGGTGAAAAGTGAGGAGGAGGAGGAGGAGGAGGAGGAGGGATTCCAGTCTAAACTGAAGCGGAGGACAGTGGGGTTTCTGGCTACTTAGCAATAGTTGCTACGCTACAGACATTCCAGGACGCTTTGCTGCTGTTGCATCCGGCTGCAGCTGTGAAGTCCTTTTGTAGCCTGTTGCTAAAACTATTACACGACTAAAACATGGTCTCTGACTAAAACCTCCCTGCTTCAGCAACCCAGCAGCACGCATGGCCTACCATGGTAATGATGGTCAGAAGAAACCATAACAGACTGACCCTGACCCTGACCCTGTCACCTTCAGTTCCTGTGTGACTTTAGTCATCAGCATGTCAGTTTCTGTCATCAGACAACCACACAACCTAAAAAAAGAAGTGATTTTCAGGGTATTAACATGTGAAACAGTCAAATATAGCCTACTATAATGTCCTTTTTCTCCTCCTGTCTGGTGTGAAAGTGGGTCAGTACGTTTCCCGCCATACTGGGGCTGTTGCAGAACTATTGATTTGGACTCTGCGCAGGAAAGCGCTCTACATTTGATGATCGTATTGCCACCGTTTGTGCAAACATTTTCGTGCAAAGCTTGCGTTCAGCGTGCTCCAAATGGGCTGTCTTTCGGTGTCTCTGACTTAAACGCAACTTGAAGAGCTACATCTGATGCATCCTCGGTTCGCAAGTAAACTTCTGGGATTTTTACTCATCCTTCATCCTTGCGTTGTCATTTTCTTGATTTGTTCTTATGTGGTTATTATAGATAGATACTACATACAGTACAATGTGTCATGAAGGACACAAGAACATGTTACACAATGTAGCGCTCCTGCCACAGCTACTAGTAGCCCTGTTCTACACAAGATTGAATAATATAGAAAATTGAATGATTTTATGCTAATAATGAATGGCTACCTTGAGCATTTTCAAATATGTTGCTTTATTTTATGTTCTTTGTTATCTTCTTTGTGTGTCCGTCATCTTTTTGTACTTTTGAAAAGCGGCCTTGGGTTCCTTGAAAGGCGCTATATAAATCCAAGCTATTATTATTATTTATTATACATGAACTAGAAACCTTTCTCCTCCTCATCCTCCTCATCGCTCATCTGTAGTTCTCCGGTGCCTCGTTGGTCCTCAAGGTCTCACCCGCTTCGCGCACGCGCAGAAGCAGCTCGGCCACTTGAGCAATTGTGGGTCCCCGCCGTGCCAAATTTTACCCTATTATATTAGTAGGATATTGCGAGGGGGATATCACCCATCCAAAAGACAAAGAAATAGCTACGGTAATTAATTACCCCGCTAAACATTGTGCGAGTCTTTAGCAAATGATCATTATAGAGAATTCCAAATGAACACTCGTGGAGAACGTTCTTATTCACTTTCCACCTCAATTTGTTGTGGTTGATGTTAATCGCATGATTCACATCCTTCAACTCAATTTCTGTTCATCCCGGTTGCGGCAAACTCTGAAGCAGTGTCCACATGATTCTGTGATTCAAATGTATTGAGATGAAACTGATCCGAGTCTGCTTATCGACTATAATGCTACAGCATACATTTTGATTAGAACTTGAGAAGTTCTCCATCATGATAAACTTTACAGGGAGCTTGAAATAAAACAAATACTAGAATAAATCTGACATCTGCAATGCAGTGATGCGGTCGTGATGGTTTCTCATTTGAAATGGATGAACTTGGAGAGCAGGTCCCCACATATTAACCCATTGATACCTGATGCAGCATATGCGTGTATATCCCTCATTTGTGTGCATATCCCTTTAAGACCGCGAACCGCGTTAACGCGGTTCGCGGTCTTAAAGGGATACACACACAAATGCTGAATCAGGTATCAATGGGTTAAGAGTGATCATGGGGTTAGCACTGTCAGAGGCACTGCTGCTGATGTGAAGTGGCATAAGCTAAGATATTTGTTAGGGCTGCACGATATGAGGAAAATATGCGATGTGTGATAACACTGTTCAATATTGCGATGACGATATGATCTGCGGGAAAAAAAGAAGCTATAAATAAACAAATATTAAAGGGTAGGCTATATATTAGCAACAGTAGCATGTCTTTCTGCTTTAAAAGATACACAGCTAACATAGACCACAAACATTGAATAATAGCCTATGTCCATTAAATAAAGAAATGTAACAATTATTTCTATTCAAACATGCTTTTATTGAACATATTGCACTTGAATAGGGGTGCACAAAGCTCAAACTCAGAATCTCTACATTCAAGCAATTTTAAACCCTGTGGCCTGAAGTAAAAAAATTTTTTTTTTCCTACAGTTGAATGTTGGAGCTTCACTGCAGAATAATATATGTGATTAGGGTTGCGAGGGTGCGGTGTCAACCAAAAAGCCATTGCGATGGTTCCACAGTGAAACTGGGCGGTTGACAGTGGGGGGATTAATTAATTTATGAATTAATTAATTGATTTATGAAGTAGCTGCAATACTGTTTGGCTGCACCGCTGTACGTTCACAACAGGACAGCTGATCTCTGCATGAGAGACACCAGTGGATAGGCTACTACAGCACAGTCAAGCGGCTGAAGCACTATAGGCTATCACTACCAGCAACATTGAAAGGCGCAAATGACGTTAACGATACAGATCCAGACCAACAACGTGTGTGATGCTGGCAGAAAACAGGCAGAATTACAGGCGGATAACGTTAGTTATCGCGTGGCTTTTTAACCTAACATTACGTTATTGGACAGAGAGAAACACAGCAGCATGGATGTAATGGAAGCGACTTCATGGAAATAGGCGAGTTGAATTCACAGTTGAGGACCTGTTCATTACTCACATTGGTTGAAAACAGGAAAAAGACGAAAGTGTCGTCTTTTTCAACATTTTCACAACACAAGTGACTTCTGCTGCTCATCTAGTCCGCCTCCCCTCCCCTCCGCTCTACTCTGCTTTTCTGAAATGAACCTGGGGATAACGGGTGCGCTTGTTCAACAACGCCTGCACCTCCCCCGAGCGTCACGTTGAGTGGAGTTGGCCATTTTTACGATTAAATCTGCAAATTTGTAATTCAAACGGGTAATTAATCACGATGGTCTGATGTAGAAGGCTCAGAGGTCCGCCTCCCCTCTGCACTACTGCTTCTCTAACATACTAGGGTGCGCTTGTTTAATACTGCCTGCACGTCCCCCGCGCGTCACGTTGAGCAGTTTGCCTTTTTTATTATTCAATCTGCAAATGAGGTTCAGTGGCCGATGGAGGTTAGCAACCATAATGTGCAGAGTTTGACACTAGACATGAAAGACACATGAAAGAGCATTAGCTCTTCCTGTAATGTAACGTTTTTTTCATCGCGATGACACGTGACTTTTGCGATGTGTTCATCGCGCATGTTCATATCGCGATGACGATGAAAATACGATTAATCGTGCAGCCCTAATATTGATAGAATCAGGCAAACACAAACTCTTAGAATGGCACTGGCAGTGCTGGAAAGGAGCTCCACCGCTGATGTGGTAAATCCTGACTCAGAGCAACGTTGGGTGAAGACTGACGATAAGCTAGTTCAATTATTCACCCATAGCATTTTGGGAACGATTCAGATTTCTATTCAAATGAGGAGCCGTAAGTGTCCTGAATGCACCCCGAATGCATTATTATGTCTTGTTTTTCCTCTGCCACCTCCTTTGAGTCGGCAGCAGAGTCTGTGGGACAGCTTGGCTCTCCCTATTCAAGTTAGAGGACAGAGTGAGCTCTCTCTCCTGCCAAACACTCTTCACGGTTTCTCTCGAGATGTTGATGGGGAAATCAAGTGTGAATTCACCAGTTGGTTGCACTGCAGTTTTCACAGGGGTCAGCGTGATTCACACATTAACACCTAACTAGCAAAGAACTAGTGAGAGGTGTGTTTGAATTCTGAGGACTATAATTCCCAGAATTCATGCGATGTCAGTAAACGGCTCACTCATTGCCACCTGAACAGGGACAGGATTGACCTGGCAGTGAGTGACCATACCCGACACCTTGATTATAATAATAAACAATAATAGTATATTACTAAGTATGAATAAAAAAAGGATATCATCATGGTGTTTCCTCTTTGCTAATAATAACAACATCACAGTTATTTTTGCGAGGCCGTCCACCACACAAGAGTGGCAATGTGTTTTAGGCCTGTGTTTTTTTAGTCCGTACGTTTTTATTCGTCCAAAAGAGAAAAACGTTTTTTTTTCTCCC
>NW_028150591.1:0-22212 GCF_964638095.1 Poromitra crassiceps | reverse complement strand
CCGTGAAACCGTAAAGCTTGTGGCATACTCTTCGCGCACGCGCTGGAGGCGGGGCTCCGAGGAGGGCGCACGCATTCTGCGCGGGCCAAAACAGAACATACTCAGTGCTCAGCTCGCTCCTCCACGCAGTCTGAATGAAATTGAATGTAACGTTCCCAATTCTATGTATTCAATTCTAAAAAACGACCCTCAACATTTGCGAAGGCTAAGCCACACAACTAGTTTGTTATAATCGAACGTCATGCTTCAAAGGCGACTTTACGACGGTGAGGACTCAATCACAGCAGATATCCACTGATAGCCTACCACGGAGATCTCACAGGCACAGGCAGCAAAACCCGACGCGCTGATAGAAAAATCTCCATGGACGCGCCGCGCTGCGCTCAGGCCTCGACCCCCGACACGCCCCGTGAGATGACGTCATAATCGTCGCGCGCCCTATGCGCTTGGCTGGGCGCGAAGAGTATGCCAGAAGCTTAAGGCATGAAGTCAATGGGAGTTGTGGGCGGGTTCAAGGCGCGAGAGTAGGCGCTGAGAGGAAAAGAGAATGCGTCTTGTGTGAACAGTAAAGGCCTAAACATGGTCGTCCGTCCGCCTCGAATTGGAGCCGTCTCGTCTGGCGGCGCCAGCGAGCCCTACACGCTAGGATGTCACTACACCCTCCCTCCTCCCACCCTCCCTCCTCCTGTGGAAGCTCCGTGTGAAAATGGCGGAGATTGTGTGTCAGGCAGTCTGATTGAAATTGAATGTAACGTTCCCAATTCTATGTATTAAATTCTAAAAAACGACCCTCAACATTTGGGAAGGCTAAGCCACACAACTAGTTCGTTATAATCTAACGTCATGCTTTGAAAGGCGACTTTACGAGGATGAGCCAAGGCAACGGCCAGTCACAACTCTCCTGCAGCTGACGTCACGCACGTATCGTCTTCTTCTTCTTCTTCTTCTTTCTATTTCCGGCAGTTTAAACGCAACATGGCGTATTACTGCCCTCCTCAGCTCTATACTTCAACTACTCCCACAATTGGAAAAAAATAAATAAACAAAAAATAAATAAATAAATAAACACTATATCCTCTGATACAACTCTGATTCATGCAGAAATGTCAGCACTGCCTCTGTGATCAGCTGGTGGTTCTTATTCTTCAGGCCAAAGAAAGATTTTAGAGAGAAAGAAGAAACTCCTACTACTGTTAACCTCTTATAA
Organism: Poromitra crassiceps; assembly: GCF_964638095.1. Classification (NCBI taxonomy): domain Eukaryota; kingdom Metazoa; phylum Chordata; class Actinopteri; order Beryciformes; family Melamphaidae; genus Poromitra; species Poromitra crassiceps. Next base: position 21,005 of record NW_028150591.1, on the reverse strand, counting down.
AAGATTTCCCTTTCTTTCCTATACCTTCTACATTCTAGGAAAACATGCTTCACAGTTTCAGGCTCTCCACACTCACACCGCCCATCTGGATGTTTTCCCACAATGAACAAGGTACTATTTAATCCACAATGACCAAGCCTCAGTCTACATATCTTGACCCTATCGCTCCTAGACCCATATCCAGCCAAGTTGATTTTGACCTGAGGCTGCAGAGAGAAATAATGCCTCCCCTTTGTCCCCTTTTCCCACTCAGCCTGCCACTCAGCTTCAACTCCTTTCTTGATCTTCTCTCTGAGCTCAACTCTTCCCATTGAAATACTTATTACTTCTTCCTTTTTCAGGCTCTCCTTTGCAAGGGAATCAGCTATCTCATTTCCCTGAATCCCAGCATGCCCTGGAACCCAGCAAAACTCCACTGCACAGCCTGCCTTCTCAATCCTATATAAAACTAAAGGCCTAAACATGGTCGTCCGTCAGAGCCTCGCCCCGCCCTCCCCGTGTGACGGCGGGTGGAGCGCCGTCCTACGGGGAGGGGCCGCCGTCGGCTGACGGGGGCTGCTCGAAAATGTGACTTCACGGCGACGATACGTGCGTGACGACAGCTGCAGGAGAGTTGTGATTGGCCGTTGCCCTGGCTCTTCGTCGTAAAGTCGCCTTTCAAAGCATGATGTTAGATTATAACAACTAGTTGTGTGGCTTAGCCTTCCCAAATGTTGAGGGTCGTTTTTTAGAATTTAATACATAGAATTGGGAACGTTACATTCAATTTCATTCAGACTGCCTGGAACACAATCTCCGCCATTTTCACACGGAGCTTCCGCGGGGGGGGGGAGCGGGGGCGTAGTGGCGTCCGAGCATGTGGGGCTCGCTGGCGCCGCCAGACGGCGAGACGGCTCCAATTCGAGGCGGACGGACGACCATGTTTAGGCCTTAATACTATTTCATGAATGAGATCAGGCCGAGCTTTAGACCTACCTGCACTCACAGCCATCAGTGCAGCAGCCGAGTCGGAACAGATAATCACCTGGCTTGGTCCCACTTCCTCCACCCACCACAATGCCCAGAGAATGGCAAGTAATTCTGTTACAAATACAGAGCTGCCATCAGAGATTCTCTGTCCCACGCACGTATCGTCGGCGCTGAGTCACATTTTCGAGCAGCGCCCGTCAGCCGACAGCGCCCCCTCCCCGTAGGACGGGGCTCCACCCGCCGTCATACGGGGAGGGCGGGGCGAGGCTCTGACGGACGACCATGTTTAGGCCTTAAGGCGTACATTCAGCTTGTGCCTGCTTCAAGCTTCAGTTCTGCTTACGTTCGGCGTCCTGTGTGAACAAGGGCTTAGGTGCTCTTATGCTCGAGCAAAGCTCCGTGGGGGTGGGGCCCCGCGAGTCTCCGTAGTCACCGTGCAGACCTCGCGCTGGGGCAGATGCCATTATACTCAGAAAGTGATCACCATGTATTGTACAATGGTGAGAACAGCCCGTGAAAAGTCGCAATGAAACGCTGTGCAGTACTGAGTGCGCTTTCACTCTCAAACGACCGCACATCAGCACATGGACTCACCAAACTTAGAATGGGGATTCACTTAAAGGCATGAAATAAGGTGTGTGGTGAAGAAAAGTTTATGGGAGTGGTCATTTGTGTTCAGCAGGATAATCTTCACAAACGGTGACCACATGTGACTTTTAAAACGTTTTCTGAAAACCACGTATTGAAAAAGAAAAACGTATTTACGTTTCCGTCATAAAAGTGGTGAAGATTATCCGGCTGAAAACAAATTAACACTCCCATAAACTTGTGTTAACCACAGACCTTATTTCATGGATCTAATCCAAATCCCCATTCTAAAACCCCATAGACGTCTGGTCTGGTAGAACAAAATGAAATGTGAGTTCACGTGACCGCTGGTTTACCAGGTTAACATTAGAAGCAGAGCAGTGGTTTCTGGCACAACTGAAGGTGCAGGAGAGAAACAAGTCTAAAGACGTCCAAACTCATGCAACACTTTTAGTAGAACAACTTTATTGTTAGACCAACACATTTAGGCTTGTGGCCTTCATCAGCGTCTTCATCACTAGGGTACATTATTAAGTGTTGATGGAGTTTTGAGCAGAATAGAATAGAATAGAATAGAATATATTAGACTATAATAGAATATAGAATAGAATAGAATAGAATAGAATAGAATAGAATATAGAATAGAATAGAGTAGAATAGAATAGAATAGAACAGAATAGAATAGAATAGAATAGAATATAGAATAGAATAGAATAGAATAGAATAGAATAGAATAGAATAGAATAGAATAGAATAGAATGGTGATACATCACTGTTGACACGTTTGTCTGGACTTTCTGTTTTTTACTCATTTATTTACAGAAGAGAATTTGGGCCACATGGAAAATGTATTTGAGATCTAAGTTTAAAGTCAGAATTCTGAGATTCATATCAGAATTCTTCCACCGGCAACATCTCAAGTCCAGGCTGACGTTGAAGCAAGTTTATGTTATCTGATAGCTGTCATGTTCCATAGCAACACCACCTCAAACCTCCTTTTATCAGTCAGTTTGATCTGTTGCCGAGTGACGCTGTCTGCTCTTAACACTTCATCATATTATCGTCACAGGAAACCACTTCAGTTTTCCACCCTGCATTTGATCTGATGGTTTTCATGTTTAATCTTGTTTCATTAAAAAAACATATTTTCCTAAAAGATATCAACAAACATCTGCAGAGTGCCTGTTTGCACATTGCCCAAATGTCAGCTGTCAAATAGTGATCGTGATAACGTCAGCCACTGGAAAATGCGACTCTACCCTATATACATGTATATATATATAGCCTAGCCAATATATATATATATATATATATATATATATATATAGCCTAGCCTATAGGACACGAGCCTCCGACATACAGTACGTCTCCTACCAGGTGAGCCACCAGGACACGTCCCATGCAGTTTTCTTTCCTCTTCCAGCAAATGCTGACATTGTGTCACATCCTGTATGTGCGTGTAGCCTACTACTACATGTGTAGCCAACACAATGTATCAGCAATCAGAGGCATTTTTTTTACATATCGGCATCGGTCCGATGTTGCAATGTTAACATCGGTTATCAGTATCAGCCAAAGTTTTCACATTGAGAGGATAAATCTTATGATTTATGGGCTTTTGGAAATGCTTTAGAAGAAATAATTTTTTCAAATTCACAGTGTTTACATGTGTTTTTCATACATTTGATTATCATATAAATAAATGTCTTTTTATACAGATCATATCGACATAGGTAAATATCGGTTATCGGCCAAAATGTTCACATCGGTGCATACAGCTTGATGGTCACTTCATGACCAATCTGAAGCTGGTGCCTGGTGCACCAAGAGCAATCCACATTTTCTCTGGCTCGATCTTCCTAAACATGGCCACGGCCAGGACAACAATGTCAGTCTCTACAGGACAAATAGTCACCTTCTTGCAGCCCTTCTGAACACCATCTGATACATGCAGAAGCAAGTGTGTCTGCTTCCTCATGAGGTTCATTAAGTCAGACTGGGAAGGAGAGCAGAGCACCATCTTCCTCATGAGGTTCATTAAGTCAGACTGGGAAGGAGAGCAGAGCACCATCTTCCTGTGAGTATCAGCTGAAATATCCATCTTCACTTTTGCACCCTGAAATAATGTTGGCTACAACACTGAAAAGGACCTGAGCCAGAAATCACTGCTGTTTCTGTTCAGATTCAATCATTCATTTATCATCAAATTAACATTGAACAATATTAAATTGTTGTTGTCATTATTAGAGATATAGCCAACTTATTGTGTAAACTGAGGCAGTGTTGAGCCCCTGATCTAGGCCTACAGCACAGCCTCAGTGGAGCCTCTAGGTGGCGCCATAGGACGATAAATGTCAAGGCAGGTGGGAGATTTGTCCTGACTATTTTGAGTGTATTTATATTTTGCTGCCTCTAGATGAGGCAAGATGAGTTGAGCGAGATGAGGGCTGAGGACACAGACGTCATGGTTATGCTGATTCAACATGCTGCAGACCACCAGAACTTCCTCACAACAGCCAAATTTAACCGAGCCAGGTAGACTCGGCCAATTGTATTAAATGTTGACAACGCCACCTTGGGACTTTCACCCAAAGACTATATAAAGATCACTGTGTGTGACCACCTTGAAACTCAACAGGGTATTATTTACACCCGCACAGAGGAATCCACAATTTAGAATCAGAGACGGGAGAAGAGGGATTTCCAATAAAAGATGATTTATTCTACCAAGTAAAATAAGTGAACAAATCTTTTATCAAGACAAGTTAAAACATGTTAATATCCAGGATATAAAAATGACCTAACGAAACTAAAATACAATCAATTGTTACTGGAGAAATTGGCAAAGTGCAAGAGTGCTATGACCAAGTTGCTTTGGTAGCAGCAATGTGGTATAAAACACACCACACCATCAAATTAGAACCACACAAAAGCACACTAAAACAAATGCATGTGCAAAACGAGAAGGAACCACCATATGCCACCAACCTACACCAACCTGGCGAAGCCACTTCTTTCTGTTTTAGACAAAATTGACTCCTAACAATAATAGGCTAGTCCTCAGCAAAATATCAATCCAGTTTGGTAGTCCCCCCCCCCCCCCCCCCCCCCAACACACACCCCCACGGGTCCACGACCCAAAGTGGGTCCCAAGTTAACCCATAGTTTGGGATCTAAATTCCACACTATCAATATCGATAATGGTCCTCAGCAAAAGGTCATTAAGATCAACTGGGAAATAATTCAAATAAAAGCAATAAAAGAATACAACTCAAGTGGCTCGGTTAATTTACAGGGAAAGCAAAGCAGCAGCGGCAATCTCTGTTCTTGGCTGTGCACAACACTGCCTCAAGCGGACACACACGTACGCTGGGCTTCACACCGTTTCTGACTTGGCTGTACCACCGTGTTGAGCGGGCACACACACACACGCCGTCTCCAAACACGGAAGCCACGCACGGTCGGGAGCCACGCACGGTCGGGAGCCACGCACGGTCGGGAGCCACGCACGGTCGGGAGCCACGCACGGACAGGTCTCACACAAGGAAAACGCCACAGCAGCTCAATGAGGGAGTGAAGACGCCACACAGCCGACAGCACCAGCTCACAGATGGGAGTGAAAGGTGGAAGGACCCAGGTGGCAGGTATTTAATCCCAAGCGGCTGTGTGTAATCAGGGGAGCTGACTGAGTGGGCGTGACGAATGCCAATGACGTAACCCAAAGGTTACATATTACCCCCCCCCCCCCCTTTTTCTATGGGCGACCCGCCAATAGGCCACCTATTGGCACTTATTAACATGAATCCCATGGATGTTGCTAGAGCCCACTCCCCCGGAGTTCCCATCCCCACCCGTCCCTCTCCGTGTAGTTTCTGGGAGGTGGTGGATGTTAGGGTGCCGCCCAGCTGTTGTCCTGGCGGTTCTCCTCAGGGTCGTTTCACTGCTTCCAGGACCGTGTTCTGTTGGGGATGGAGACACAGGGGTAGTCAATGCCAATATTGGTGGACTTACTGCTGCAGTTGTAGGAGGGCTCTGCTGGCTGATGAGGGGTCGGTGGGCAGGTCTCTCCAAAACCACCAACAGCCCGTGGTCATCTCCATGCTCCCCTTCAACACCACCATCCACAACACCCCTGGCCGGGAAATCCAGTGGGGCAGACTGAGGGCATAACGGAGAGAGTGCTGCTTTTAACATAGTTCTGTGCACTTGCCTTACATGGGGTCATGCAGTGGGGCTATGGAATATACTACTCCACCAGATTCAGGTGCTTTGACCACTCTGTAGACTGTGGGCATCCAGGCGTCCTGTATTTTATTTCGGCCACGAACAGTGTGATCCCTCAGCTCACAGATGGGAGTGAAAGGTGGAAGGACCCAGGTAGGTATTTAATCCCAAGCGGCTGTGTGTAATCAGGGGAGCTGACTGAGTGGGCGTGACGAATGCCAATGACGTAACCCAAAGGTTACACAAAGATACATCTTATGATGTCGCAAACATCCGGGAGGCAGAGAGATACAGTACTGGAAGTATCTGAACTTCTCGCACAGCTTCTCTGGCTGCAGTACTGTGTGTGTGTGTGTGTGTGTGTGTGTGTGTGTGTGTGTGTGTGTGTGTGTGTGTGTGTGTGTGTGTGTGTGTGTGTGTGTGTGTGTGTGTGTGTGTGTAGTGTCCCAGTTTAGCAAATCAACAGGACTGACAAAGTGGAGAGGGCCATGCACATGATTCTGGACATCCGAGCCAAGAAAGATGACATCATCAAAGTGAAAGATGACATCATCAAAGTGAAAGATGAGATTATCAAGAAAGATGACATCATCAAAGTGGGCTGTGAACTATTGAGATTTGACATGTTCAGCAAGCAGGCCGCTGCTGAGAGAATCAAACCTGAGAACAGCAGCTGCAGCACAGCACTCTCTCCGGGCTTATCTCTCTTGCAGCAACTGTCATTGTAACTCTGCCAGAACATCAACCAGCCAAATGACAAGAGGAGTGAGGGAAGGCCGGGGATTTGGATGTGAACTATAGAGAACTGATTGACTGAGGTTTCAATTGAGATACATTTCTGTTTGTAATATCTTCATAAAATATTTTTTTTATGGCCAGGGAGCTTTTTTTATTTATTTTTTACTTAAAACTAATGCTTTACTTAAAACTAACGATTCAGCACACCCCCAAAACCCCTAGTTAGACACCACATAAGTTAATATTGTACATTTTTTAGTTTTCAATTTTTTCGCCCCCAGGCCCTCGGGGTACCCCAACTTTGATTGGCTTCCAAGAATTTTCCCAGTGGATTTGGTTTGGAATAAATTGAGAGGTGTTAGTAGACACCTATGTGAACACATTGGTGAAGAAAGCTATTGTTGGTAAACAATTCTTTCACAGATGGTTAGAAAAAATGCTAAAATGCCCAATAGCTGTCATGTTCCATAGCAACACCACCACAAACCTCCTTTTATCAGTCATCTGTTGCCGGGTGATGCTGTCTGCTCTTCACACCATCATACTATCGTCACAGGAAACCACTTCAGTTTTCCACCCTGCGTTCCATCTTATGGTTTTGATGTTTAATCTTGTTTCAGTGAAAAAAACATGTTTTCCTTGTCATCTGCAGAGAGACGAGCTAATGTCTCTGGTCTTCACAACATTTCTACTTGAAGGAATTTGCATGATGCCAGGGTTGAGCTTTAATTTGGACAAAGGGAGAGAATCTACAGTGTTTCAATTTGTGTTGCTGCTGCCACACGCGCGCACACACACACACACACACACACACACACACACACACACACACACACACACACGCACGCACGCACGCACGCACGCACGCACACACACACACACACACACACACACACACACACACACACACACACACACACAGACACACACACACACACACACACACACACACACACACACACAGACACACACACACACACACACACACACACACACACACACACACACACACACACACACACACACACACAGGACTGACACTTGTTGTTTTCTACAACCACATTTTCTCTTTATTACTTTTTCTTACAAAGAAGAAACAAAATATGGCAAATATTTAAAGGAGCTGTATCACACTTTTCTCTTTAAAAAGACAGTTTTTCAGCAGTGAAGTAAAAAGGTTTAGGTCTCAGCTCTTAAATGGGTTTCTTTGGCCTGAGCTCATCAAGAGGAGACCATGCAAACGTTTACTTCAAGCTAAATCTTCAAAATGAGAAAGTAGAAGTTCCACAAGCTGTTACAGGATAGAAGTCACAACAAAATTAATACAAAATAAAGCAATAAAAAGGAGTGTTGTACATGTGTTTAGCATTTAGCTGACAGTCTTGTCCAGACCTGGGAGGGCCCAAAACCAGCCAGTCTCCTCTCCTCTCTCTTCCTCCCCTCTCCTCCATCCTCTCCTTCCTCCTCTCCACTCCACTCTCCTCCCCTCCCACTCTCCACTCCACTCTCATCCCCTCTCACTCTCCACTCCTCTCCTCCCCTCTCACTCTCCACTCCACTCTCCTCCCCTCCCCTCCCACTCTCCACTCCTCTCCCTTCCTCTCCTCCACTCCTCTCCACCTCTCCTCCACACTCCTCTTCTCCCACTCTCCTCCACTCCTCTCCTCATCTCGTTCCCCCTCTCATCTCCTGTCTCCTTTCCTCTCCCCTCCTCTTCTCTCCCGTCCTCTCCTCTCCAATCCTCTACTCTCTCCTCTCCACTCCACTCCTCCCCATCTCATCTCCTCCTCTCCTCTCATGTGTGGTAGTTGGTAGAGGTTGGGACTGCACAGTCATGAAGATTAATGATGGACTCTTTAACATCTTTTCATACCTTTGCTTTTCCTCCAAAGTCTGATGACTGAAGCTTCACACATCACAACACTGAGGTTACACATCTAAATCAAAACATCTGAATAATGATCTATTGATCTAAGCTTACACATCTAAATCAAAACATCTGAAGCACATAATGATTTATACAGAGATTTAAACAGAGAAACAAGCTTTCCAGCCTCAGATCTTCAGGCTGGTCTAAAAATAAAAGTTTATCTGAAGGTAAAAGTTAGCGGTCATATTCACAAAACATTTGATCTTACTACTATATAAATCAAAACATTTTGTCTTACTACTATATAAATCAAAACATTTGATCTTACTGTAATGTTTCTGTTGTCAGTAATTGACCAGACGGACAACGACGTACTGAACAACACTCTTTATTCGTGGTCTCTCGTGCATACAGCGGTATCATATATGGCTGTCTCGCTGACTGCCTGATTGCAAAGATAGCTGACTGTTTATAGCCTGTAAGCTCCACTAGGTGGCATAGCTTATCTACAAACATGTAACACATGAACTAGTGTAAACATCACACTTACCACTATATAAATCAAAACATTTGATATCACTATATAAATCAAAACATTTGATCTTACCACTATATAAATCAAAACATTTGATCTTACCACTATATAAACCATATGATTTATATAAAATTAATAACTCATTAACTCAAATCAACTCTCAATAACTGTCAAACTAGATGACGGTTTTGAAGTCATTCATCTAGTTTGACAGTTATTGAGAGTTGATTTGAGTTAATGAGTTATTAATTTGAGTTAGTGTGGACCAGTGATGTCACTGGTCCACTTTAACACTCAATAACTGTCAAATTAAATGACAGACTTCAAAACAGTTTACAGTTTTCTGATATACTACTGATGTTCTAATGATACAAAGCTGGTTGAAAATGGGCAGAGTGTTCCTTTAAGTATACTATTTATGAATGTGCTCCTGGATGTGATTAACATACTTCTTAAAAGTATACTTTTAATATACATGTTGTTAAATGTGTTAAACTATAAATCAATTTCAAACAAAAAAACAACAACAGCAAATTGGTGGATCCTGAACAGTTTATATATGTACATACATTAATCACATAGATTGTTTCTGGACAAGAATAACAGCAATGATTAGGTACATATATATAAAAACAAGTTAAAATGGTTTACAGAGTTGATGTGTATCTGTCAAGTTATCATAGGTTTGTTTTGTGCAGCTCCTGCCCAAACTTGAAATTGGCCTGGTCAACCATGAAGAATGCAATGGGACAACTCTTTTCCACTTTCCAACTTTTATTTTTCTTTGTTGGGGGAATGAATCAAGATGAATCTTTTTCAATCAGGTTGAAAACCTTCAAAACAAGCAGAAATTTACAAGTTAAATTTATTCAATCAGAGAAAAATAATCCAAACAACTTAAGCACTCCAATTGAATCCTGCTTATCATTTCATTCATTTCATTTTTAAACTATTTATAATTTCAATGACAAATCAAACATTTCTTATCATTATTAATTTCATTCATTAATTTCATTCATACAGTACCAGTAGCATCTTCATGAGTTGCGTTGAATTGAGCTGAACAGTCCTCTTTTCTGTGTGGCTGTGTCTCTCTTGAAGTGCAGAGTGATTCTGCTGAGACACCTGCACACAGGTGATTTGACTGAGCTGATGAGTTGGTGTGATTGCTTGCTCTGGTGCTCTCACTCAGCTAATGAGTGGCCATTTTGCTGCTGCATTTTGGGAAGTGTAGTCTGCTGGTGCAGTGAGTGAGTTTAACTCAACAGTATCTGAAATGATTGCATAACATCAAGCAGGATAACTACACACGTGTTACTTGGTTTGTCATATTTTGAAATTCTCTTTCTGTCTCCCTGTGTCATTGTGTGAGGGGAACTGGGGAGGTAGCGTGATCCTCCCACACGCTACGTCCCACCGGTGAAACTCCTCACTCTCGGGTGAAAAGAAGCAGCTGGCGACTGCACATGTATTGGAGGAAGCATGTGCAGGTCCACCTACGGCCCTCCCCAGATCCAGCAGAGGGGGTGGAGCAGTGACTGGGACAGCATATGTGTGTATGTGCATGCACGTGTACATATTGAATATCAAACATAGGCCTACATATTAAAAATAAAATAATACTTTTATGATGATTTTGAACGTGGCACGTCGGATCTATTTCGACCTCACTCAGACCGTCACCACGGTCTTACAAGTGAATGATGCGCCGCTTCTCCTTAATCTCCGAGACATTAATATCAACAAAGTCAGGTGACTGACCTCAGGAGGCCGGACCAGAGGGCGGAGCCTATAAATACCTCCAGGAGTCCGCGCCGACTTCCTCTTTGCCTTTCTCGCTTATCCCAGACTGGTGGTAAGTACCATGATTCTTATGATTCCACTGTGTGCAATCCGTCACTTGATGCAGGCGCCTGGGGCCCCTGAGGATTGTAAGTGGTTTCTCTGCTGTGTGGTGTTAACTTGGAAATGGAAAAGCATTGGTAAGTTAACCGTAGCCACATTAAAATGTATCCGGGAGAGTGTTTCATGGCTGGTAACACATCTCCATTCTAGGTGGCTTAATTGTTTACACCTGGCAAAGCAAAATGTGTTGTTGAGAGTGTTCATGTTTGGTAACACATCTCCAGCCTAGGTGGCTTAATTGATTACACCTGGCAAAGCAAAATGTATTGTTGAGAGTGTTGCATGTTGGTAACACATCTCCATTCTAGGTTGGTTACACCTGGCAAAGCAAAATGTATTGTTGAGAGTGTTTCATGTTTGGTAACACATCTCCGTTCTAGGTGGCTTAATTGTTACACCTGGTGGGAAAGCAGGTAACGAGCAGCTATAAGATAACTACAGGTTCATCTGTTTTAGAAGAAAGCAGGTAAGCTTGGAAATTTAAAGTGTATTTTCGGTGCTTTCTGCCCTTCCTTGTGCACACACAGGGAGTGGGGCTCTTACAGTCATATTGATTAAGCAATATTGATATAATAATTAATTAAGTGATTAATTAATTAATAAAAATAAAACAGCAGGTAGAAGCAGTGTTCTACAGCTGTTGTGTTCATTACTGTTGTTCTACATCCATCTTTTGCAGAGTGGGGGTAGGAACAGGAAAAAGTACCTGGAAAACAACAACAACAACACACACCATTGGGTGAGAGTGTTTGTGGGTCCGCAACCCCTGTGCACAGGGGGACCCTGGTGCCGCCTCCGTACCCCAGCTACAACGAGCTGGTGGGGGAATGGCCTATCAGTGCTATGGCTGTGGTGGTCGGATGGACCCCCAGGATGGCCATCGGGAATGTCCCCCCTGCCTCGGTTTGGACCATGTCCTCGAGGACATTGACAACCCTTGCGGGGAGGCCTTGGATCTCTCTCTGGAGGAACGGCGGCAGAGAGCCGTACTTTTGGAGAAGGCGGTGGAACGGCCACCTACCAAAAGACAGAGAGAAGAGAAGGGACAGGCCAGACACTCCTCTGGTCGCAGTAAGAGACACAGGAAACGTGAGGCCTCGCCTGAACAACATCGTGGGCAGAGGTCGGGTAGTCCGGCTCGTCGGCACCGGGTCTCAGTGGAGGATCAGCCACAGCAAGGGGACATCCAGCTGGAGATCCTAGCAGCAATCAAGAGTCTCTCAGGGAGACTTGCTGCTGTGGAGGGCCGACGCACGGTCTCGGTGGCAACCCCAGAGTCTCAAGACCAAGGGGGGTCTGCCGACCTTGAGCTGCCCACATATCAGAGCGAGGGGCAGGATCACCCAGATGTCCTCGATTTATATGCGTCACAAGATGACAGACTCAGGTCTTCACAGCGGGCGACGGAGTCGGCTCGTGGCAGTGAGGACGGCAGTGGGGTCTCACCCATGGATGTGGTATCCAAATGCGTGAGCGCAGCCAAAATTGTGGGGCTGGACATACCGGCGGAGGCTCCGGTTCCAGTTGATGGCGTTTGGGCCGGTATTCACCGGGCCCAGCTGTCAGTGGCTATCCCGGCGGCTCCGGATTATCTGAACATGCTCAGAATGTCGTGGGACAATCCAGACAGGGCTCCACTGTTTAATTCTGGGTGTCGCAGACTAGTCAAGTCCCAGTATGGGCTAGAGACTGGGCTGGCGAACATGCCACCAGTCGAGGGGGAGTTTGCGGCCCTGACGTCACTCGGCCCGGAGCGAGTGACCGCTAACCCTCGTTGCCCAGTTAAAGAATGTCAAAAGACAGACAAGTTGGTGTGTCACGCCTACAATGCGGCCACACGTGCAGCCCGGTCGGGCAATGCCCTGGCGATTCTGCTGGCAGCCATTAGGAAGACCACTGGCCCTGAGGATCAGGACACCAGGGATTTGGTGGACACGGCCCTGGTAGTTCATAGTCAACTTACTAGGGATATTGGTGCATCCATGTCAGCCGCTATGCTGGCACGCAGGCAGGTTTGGTTGGCGCCGACCACTTTGCCAGACAATATGAGGAGAGATCTCACAATCATGCCAGTGGTGCCTGGCAATGTCTTTCACCCAGACTCTCAGGGAGTGTTGGACAAAGCGGAGAAATCACGCCGCACTAGGGAAAGTGTGCGGCGCACATTTAGTGCCAGGTATGGGGCTAGCGGATCTCAGCCCCCACGCCAGTCTTCATGGTCCCGGGGGAGTGGCAGGCGACAGGGGGTGGAGTTTGCAACCTCGGGTGGCGGTGCAAAACGCCCTCTGCAGCGCCAGCAGGGGCACCAGCCCGGTGGGTACTCCAGGGGCATGCCCCAGAGACAGAGAGGCCGCCCCCCCAGAGGTCCAAGGCCTCAGGGGAACGTCACCTAGGACACAGGGGTCAGCCGTCGAACCGGTGTCTCAGCTGCGCCTGGACAGCTGGGAAACCTGTGTGTCAGACCCTTGGGTACTGGCCTTGGTGGCAAATGGATACAGAATCCAGTTTCGGCGGCGACCCCCTCCTTTTTCCACGGTCGGTATGACCGTGGTCAGAGATTCAATCCAGGCAAAAATTTTAGCAGAAGAAATTTCAACCCTACTGCAGAAGCAGGCCATTGTGAGAGTAGACAGCAGCGAACAACGCGCTGGGTTCTACTCCAGATACTTCATAGTTCCAAAAAAAGATGGCGGCCTGCGGCCCATTTTGGACCTCAGGCGGCTAAATGCCTTCATAAAGGTTCTGCCTTTCAAAATGTTGTCCAACAAACAGATTGTGGAGTCTATCGAGGAAGGAGAGTGGTTTACTTCCATAGACCTAAAGGACGCATACTTTCACGTCCCCATCTGCCCAAACCACAGGCCATTTCTACGGTTTGCGTTCCAAGGAGAAGCTTACCAGTTCAAGGTCCTCCCATTTGGCCTGTCTCTGTCACCAAGGGTGTTTACCAGGGTGGTGGCAGCAGCTCTACGTCCACTGCAGGTGGCCGGCCTGAAGATCCTCCCGTACCTGGACGACTGGCTGATCTGTGCCCCAAGTCGCAGTCAGAGTGTGCGGGACACGCAGAGGGTCATCAATCACGTGCAGGCGCTCGGCTTCAAGGTGAATTTGAGAAAAGCAGTCTCGAGCCGGCACAGCATACAATGTTTGTGGGTCTGTGCTTAAATTCCCTCATGTCGGCTTCTCTCACCCCGCAGAGGGTTATGAGACTCTTGGCTCAGGTCGAGCTGTTCCGTCCAGGCAGACAGCTAAAATTGGTGCAATTTCAGAAGCTGCTAGGCATGATTGCAGCAGCAGTAGTGGTGCTTCCCTTGGGTCTTCTCAAGGCTCGGCCGCTGCAGAGATGGGTGAACGCCTTCAATATCCATCCGGAACGAGACCGGAGAGTGAGACTCAGAGTGACGCGGGCATTCGTCGGGGCACTGCACCCCTGGAGGGACAAGGCCTTTCTGACAGCCGGGGTTCCGCTGGGGGTCATCCCATCACGCAGGACAGTAGTGTCCACGGATGCCTCCCTAACAGGCTGGGGGGCAGTCTGGGAAGGCAGGATGGTAAGGGGTGTGTGGACGCCTCCTTGGAGGGGCGAGCACATCAACGTTTTGGAGTTGAGAGCGGTCCACCTGGCCTTGGTGGAGCTTCTCCCCTTCATCAGGAACAGACATGTCCTAGTGAGGACAGACAACTCCTCCACGGTGTACACCATAAATCACCAGGGGAGCACCAGGTCTCTCCGCTGTCTCCAGGTGGCCAGGAAGCTGTGGCTGTGGGCCTTTCTCCGCCTAGCGTCTCTCAGGGCAATGTATATCCCGGGGGTGGAGAATCAAGCGGCAGATCTCCTGTCCAGGACAGGCCCTCTCCCGGACGAGTGGAGGCTACATCCCGAGGTCGTAGCTCGGCTGTGGTCCCAATTCGGCAGGGCTCGGATGGACCTGTTTGCAACAGTAGAGTTGACTCACTGCGAGAACTGGTTCTCGATGAGGCCTCAGGGGGTGCCCTGGAGCAGAACAGATGCTCTGTCTCAAGAGTGGCCAACAGGCTTGTTGTATGCTTTTCCTCCGCTGCCTCTGATCCCCCATGTACTCCACAGGGTGGCCACTGGGCACTACAGGGTCTTGTTAATAGCTCCCAGGTGGCCGGGGAGGCACTGGTTTCCAGTTCTCCTCCGGTTGGTCCACGGCCAACCATGGGCGCTGCCAAGGCAGATCTTCTGTCCCAGGCACAGGGTCGGATTTGGCACGCCAAATCTGCGGCAATGAAGCTGTGGGCCTGGCCGCTGCGCAGCCCCTCCCTCTTGGGCTAGACGAAGCTGTCATGTATACAATACGTAGCACTAAGGCCCCTTCCACACAAGCTAGCTACAGCCAGAAATGGAAGGTATTCTCGGATTGGTGTCGTAAGTGGCAGCTGGACCCATCCACCTGCCCTGTTCAGGGGGTACTACGCTTCCTTCAGTCGATCTTCGACGCAGGGAGGGCATCTAGCACTGTTAAGGTATATGCAGCAGCCATTTCCAGCTTCCATGAAGCAGTGGAAGGTGCGTCTGTGGGGAGACACCGCTTGGTGTCAGAATTCATCAAGGGCACATACCGGCTGCGGCCGGGCAGGGTGCTGAGGGCTCCATGATGGGATCTCACCTTGGTGTTGCGGTCGCTGACTCGGGCTCCGTATGAGCCTATTGAGCAGGCCGAGTTTAAGTTTCTCTCGCTTAAGACGCTGTTCCTCTTGGCAATGTGTTCAGCCAAGAGAATAAGTGAGTTACATGCTCTGTCAGTTAGTGAACAGTGTTTGAGGTGGAAGGCTGACGACACCGGGGTGTCACTGTGGCCCAATCCCTCATTCCTCCCCAAGGTCGTGAATTTTCAGACTGTAAATCAAGTCATTGAAATCAGCTCGTTCAAGCCAGAGCCCGCCTCAGCGGGGGACAGCATAGACCTGCAGACATTGTGTCCAGTAAGGGTGTTAAGGGCTTATGTGGCACGCACTCAGTCCTTGCGGCACGCACACGCACAGCTGTTTGTCTGTTATGGTGGGAACAAACTGGGGTTTCCCGTCTCGTCTAAGCAGCGGTTGTCACACTGGGTGGTCGACACGATCTCTCATGCCTACGGTGGGCAGGACCTTCCTGTCCCTAGAGATCTGGTGGCACACTCTACTAGGAGTATGGCCACTTCCTGGGCAGCTTTGAAAGGGGTTTCTGTGGCAGAGATCTGTGCAGCAGCATCATGGACTGCTCCATGCACTTTTTCTCGTTTTTACAGAGTCAATGTGGCGGCGCCAGCACCGGTGGGGTCAGCTGTACTGTCAGCTGCTGGACGCAGAAGTGACTGCTTGGAATCTTCTGTTCCTGGCGACCTTGATGGTATGCGTCATCCACTTGTAAGACCGTGGTGACGGTCTGAGTGAGGTCGAAATAGATCGTAAGCTATGACTATAACTATGGATCTATGAGACCCAACGATGACCGTCACCATCTCTTGTGGCTAGGAACGGGATGAAGCGTTCCAGGCTGGAGGAAGTCGGCGCGGACTCCTGGAGGTATTTATAGGCTCCGCCCTCTGGTCCGGCCTCCTGAGGTCAGTCACCTGACTTTGTTGATATTAATGTCTCGGAGATTAAGGAGAAGCGACGCATCATTCACTTGTAAGACCGTGGTGATGGTCATCGTTCGGTCTCATAGATCCATAGTTATAGTCATAACTTACGTTCTCCTTTGCCCCCCCCCCCCCCCCCCCTTCCCTCCCCCCCCTCCTTCCTGTGGTCTGGTTCGGGATTGGGGAGGCCAATGGTCATTTATATTATAACCCATTTATATTATATAAGTGAGAGCCCTAATGAAAAAAAAAATAATTAGTGAGGCTCGTCCTTAAAGGTCCCATTTCGTGGAAAACAGGATTTCCCTTGCCTCCCCAGATAAATCCACACCAGCAAAAAAATGCATTCAAATGAACAATTTTTACTTACGCAACATTGTGACAAAGCAACACTTGCTTCATTTGTCCGCTTACAGTGCCGCCCCACCAACTGAATGCAAAAGACCAAACCTTGTCTGTAGCAGAAGCTACAAAAGATCCGTGAGGCATGTTTAAACAGCATGAAGTGGGAACTTTTACAATGTCTCACAGCAGACTTTCTAATACTTCCTAATGGGTCATATTGAGAAGTAAGACGACTTAGGAATTTTTGCTTATAGGCGCGGCTTCAGCTTGCATCGGATGACGAAGACTCTGTAGCTGAATCGACCACGGCCAGAGAACAAGAGGTTTTCCGAGCTCTTAATGGTATGTTTTTTTTAAATAATTAAGTATAATTAAGTATATATTTTTTCCGCTTGGGAATACAGACACTTTTAGGAAAAGTCAGGTACCCGCAGTATTGTCATTTTTAATTCAACAAGGTTATTGAACATATACATTTCAAAAAGCTCAAAATGACACTGTGGTCTTTCTAGTGTTATCCGCGCTCTCCGCGGATGCGGCGGGCCAGCTGGAGGTCTTTGGGCATGATGGTGACCCTCTTGGTGTGGATGGTGCACACAGGTTAGTGTCCTCAAACAGGCCGACCAGGTAAGCCTCGCTGGCCTCCTGCAGAGCCGTGACAGCAGAGATCTGGAAGCGCAGGTCAGTCTTGAAGACCAGGCGCTGGAAGGGCAGCTTGCGGATCAGCAGCTCGGTTGATTTCTAAGGGAGGGAGTAGAGCCTCCAGAGACTCCTTTGCTGTCCCAGGCAGGGGCAGTGGGGCCTCTATGGCTGTCCCTGGCAGGGAGAGTAGAGCCTCCTGGACTAGCTTCTTGACGCCGCCGGTGGCCGGGGCGCTCTTACGGACAGCCTTGGTGGCGAGCTGCTTCCTGGGAGCTTCTCCTCCAGTGGATTTACGGGCAGTCTGCTTCCTGGGAGCTTTTCCTCCAGTGGACATACGGGCAGTCTGCTTGGTTTTGCCCATGGTACAATGTTGAGTTCTTCCTTCCTTATGAGAAAAGTTAAAATATGTCTTTCTGCAGCAGTGTTGCCAGTGTTGAGCAGCAGCTTCTTCTTCTTATGGCTTTCCGGTCGACTGGTGGGTGGCTTGGATCTTCCACCACTTATATAGCCTCAGCCAGGAAGGATGAGTGACATCACTGATGACATCACAATTGCTCGAGTGACATCACTGATGACATCACAATTGCTCGAGTGACATCACTGATGACATCACAATTGCAAGTGACATCACTAATAAAATTCCTGATTTATGACATCATTGATGATGTCACAGACACAGACACAGCCCGCAAAATCGTGACTAACCCCCACCTGCCCACTTAGGCAATTTTAATTATGATAACATAATACACATAATTGAATCAGAGGCAATTATGTACTATGATAATAAGTAGGCTATACATTTATATCGTGTTACATTTAGAACCGGCCCTTTGACCATAACGCTGATGTGGCCCGTCAAACTATTCATCATTCATCTAGTTTGACAGTTATTGAGAGTTGATTTGAGTTAATGAGTTATTAATTTGAGTTAGTGTGGACCAGTGATGTCACTGGTCCACACTTTAACACTCAATAACTGTCAAATTAAATGACAGACTTCAAAACAGTTTACAGTTTTCTACTGATGTTCTAATGATACAAAGCTGGTTGAAAATGGGCAGAGTGTTCCTTTAATGTGCACTGTCCTGTCTAACTAAACAATAAAGTAAAGTAAGTAACATGAATTTACCAGCATCTGAACAGTTTTGCTGTTTGAACAAACAGCTGTTTGTTCAGTTCAAAACCATAACTGTTTTAGACAGTTTTTATTCAGTTGGGAAATATGTTTTTGTTTTGTTTTTAAATCTCTGAAGTTTATCCACATTTTGAATGTTGTGGTAAACTAGGTTAAATTACACAGTGTTTTGTTGAATGTTCACATTGGATGTTTCATGTTTGGCAGAAGGAAGTGAAACTGTTTTTTGTGTGCTTTCTTTTTTCAAAAATCTCACGCAGTTCCCAAAACTGCCGCTAGGTGTCAGTCTCTTTCCAGCGCCAGGCGACCAGCAGGGATGCTGCAGCTCAAAAATGACTGCAGAGTTACAAAGACAGAAATCGATCTTATTGACAAATGCTGACACCTCATTAAACATGACTTAGAAACAGTCAGACTCACTCACTGGTTTCATAAACTTTATTAACATGATAATAAAAAAGAAAACCAAACAGAACATCGTATTCAAGCCAAACAGAACACAGCACCATGCAACACTCCACATGGGCCCACACAGCCGAGCTTTCAATCACCAGTCAGCAGCCAGGTTTGCCCTGGAGGTTAAATTAGACTTTTCTTTTTCTTTTTTGTAGCACTACTTTAAAGCAGCCTAATTCCACTGTATTAACCTAAACAGAAACACAACAGCAGGACACATTAAGGCTTTATTTTTGGGCTCTGCAATATCCTAATCATTTCCCAGAAAGAAACTGATAATTATAAGGATGTTTCCCGGAAAAACCATGAATTGAT
The DNA here is from genome assembly GCF_964638095.1 of Poromitra crassiceps. NCBI lineage: Eukaryota > Metazoa > Chordata > Actinopteri > Beryciformes > Melamphaidae > Poromitra > Poromitra crassiceps. The sequence goes on along the minus strand of NW_028150591.1, from coordinate 1,689 downwards.
GTTGATGGTACAGCTAAGTTCCTCCAATTTCTTCTCTTGTTTCCAAGAACGATGGGCCATTATTGTGTGCTCCCCGCACTTTTCCATTGGCTAATATACAGGTTACATTACATTCTGTATGTTCACACCGACGAGATTACATACCAAGTCAATGCAAACGCCAGAGTAGATGAGATTTCGCCAAGGCGATTTTGCAAGTCGAGCGAATAATACATGTACGTGCGAGTTAAGTGTTCCTTTCGCCTTGGTGTGAATGCACAGTAAGGCCATCATCATAAGCCATGTATGTATGGGAGTTGTGTTTTTTTATTTTATTTGAATTTCTGTCTGACTACCGTTAGTCGCTGTGTCTGTCTATTATTTTGTGTGTGCCGAGTATTTTCTTCTTCACTGCTATTTCTTTTTTTTTTCTTTGAGTGTACAGCACTTAGGTCAACTGTGTTGTTGTAAATGTGCTTTATAAATAAAGTGGATTGGATTGGCTAAAGTGTTGGCCTCCTTTTTAATGGTTTTTAATGCAGTTTTACATGAGCCCAATTTGAAATATTCTAGATACAGACTAGCAGCATTGTAATCATCATCGTTTGTCCACTTAGCTCCAAACAGGGACGTCAGATTCAACCGGCGCTCTCCGGTGTTTAGACCTTTAATGAGAAGGTCAGGTCTGGACCACAAAAGGTCAATAAGCATATCTTCTTGTGCTTGTGGAGCTCAGGACTAAGTTGCTTTTGGAACACCGGGCTGGGATGACTGAGCAAGTTAAATAACTGGCACATTACAGACTCAGGTGGTGTGTCTGTCTGAAAAGGTCAAACCATGACAGTGGCACTGCAAATGAGAAAGATGCAGCTAGGTGGTGAATAAAAGTGTTTGGCAGTTGTCAGTTTTGGATTTACTATAATCACGTTTATAGTCTTCAGAATACACATAATCAACATTGCATAACCTGAAAATCTATCAAAAGCCCACTGTGGTAACTGGTTAAACACAGAAATTGGAAATGTGAAAAAGGGAAAAACACAAGAGGAACAGTGGACACAAGTATCTCCTTTTGCCTGACGCGGCTGGATCTGCCAGTGTTTTGTCATTAAGAAGGTGTTAAGAATGCCCCAGACCCTTCTTACAAAACCTTCTTAACGAAAGATCATCTTAGCGCTAAGAAGCTTTTGGGAAACGCAGCCTTCTTAATGGAAGATAATTGGAAGATAATTTTAGGCTAAGAAGCAATCGGGAAACACGTTGGCTTCTTATGGGAGCCTTAAGAAGGGTTAAATTAGCTTCTTAGCGCAAAGAAGCTTTTGGGAAACCCAGCCATTGACATTAGCGGTTGCGAGGAAAACACGATTTTGGGTGGAGAAGGATCTTGTAGGTGTTCATGTCTCTTCCCTGTTTTTTTCCCTGAGCCAGACCACCAGAACGCATGGAGGTCATAATCACGACCGGCGGGACATTTCGGCGTTCCGACTCTGAGAGGAACCCAGTCATTTTTAAAGCTAATTCCTCTGAACCTCAAAGACATGGCAACCTGAAACCTGACCAAAGCATTTTTATGAATGAGCGCGGTGTGACTGGCCAGCTGTGGCCATGTTTTTATGAATGAGCGCGGTGTGACTGGCCAGCTGTGGCCATGTTAACCTGAAACCTGACCAAAGCGTTTTTATGAATGAGCGCGGTGTGACTGGCCAGCTG
>NW_028150592.1:10000-12500 GCF_964638095.1 Poromitra crassiceps | reverse complement strand
AACCTGGGGATGCAGCAGAGTCGAGCCCCTGAGGCAGCCTGGAGCTCCATGTGCGAGCTCCAGAGCGGGCGTGATGGACTGCTGCCTGCCCGACACCGTGCATCCAACCTGGGGATGCAGCAGAGTCGAGCCCCTGAGGCAGCCTGGAGCTCCATGTGCGAGCTCCAGAGCGGGCGTGATGGACTGCTGCCTGCCCGACACCGTGCATCCAACCTGGGGATGCAGCAGAGTCGAGCCCCTGAGGCAGCCTGGAGCTCCATGTGCGAGCTCCAGAGCGGGCGTGATGGACTGCTGCCTGCCCGACACCGTGCATCCAACCTGGGGATGCAGCAGAGTCGAGCCCCTGAGGCAGCCTGGAGCTCCATGTGCGAGCTCCAGAGCGGGCGTGATGGACTGCTGCCTGCCCGACACCGTGCATCCAACCTGGGGATGCAGCAGAGTCGAGCCCCTGAGGCAGCCTGGAGCTCCATGTGCGAGCTCCAGAGCGGGCGTGATGGACTGCTGCCTGCCCGACACCGTGCATCCAACCTGGGGATGCAGCAGAGTCGAGCCCCTGAGGCAGCCTGGAGCTCCATGTGCGAGCTCCAGAGCGGGCGTGATGGACTGCTGCCTGCCCGACACCGTGCATCCAACCTGGGGATGCAGCAGAGTCGAGCCCCTGAGGCAGCCTGGAGCTCCATGTGCGAGCTCCAGAGCGGGCGTGATGGACTGCTGCCTGCCCGACACCGTGCATCCAACCTGGGGATGCAGCAGAGTCGAGCCCCTGAGGCAGCCTGGAGCCTCCGTGAGCTCCGTGCAGGGGGCCTACCACCCCTGCAAACCTCCCCGCGGAGGTCTCACCTACGGTCGGATCCGTCCTGTGCACTGCCCGGCCCTCCGTCCTGGAGGTCCCAGTAGCCGAAAACCAGGTTTCTACTTTCACGGAGGCACTACTTTGCAATTCCCCCCAGCACCGTGTTAGACCAGAGAGGCTAAAGCCGCAAGCGCTGGCAGTCACTGTGCTTTTAGCCTCTCTGGTGTCAACACTTGCCCAGGGTATTCCTTGCCCAGGGTATTCCTTCAACACTTAGAAGATTTTCGGCTTGCACAGGGTAATCCTTCTGACAGAGTGTTGACACCAGAGAGGCTGAGAGCACAGTGACTCCCAGCGCTCCCTGCCTGTCTGGTGTACAGGGTGCTGGGGGGAATTGCAAAGTAGTATCTGCCCGAAAGTACAAAGCGTCTGCCCCTGGGCGTCCCACCAGAGACCCAGGCAGCTCCTCAGAGCCGAGAACCAGAGGGGTGAGCGATGGACTGCTGCTTGCCCGACACCCTGCATCCAACCTGGGGATGCAGCAGAGTCGAGCCCCTGAGGCAGCCTGGAGCTCAGAGCTCCAGAGGGGGGGTGAGCGATGGACTGCTGCCTGCCCGACACCATGCATCCAACCTGGGGATGCAGCAGAGCCGAGCCCCTGAGGCAGCCTGGAGCTCAGAGCTCCAGAGGGGGGGTGAGCGATGGACTGCTGCCTGCCCGACACCATGCATCCAACCTGGGGATGCAGCAGAGCCGAGCCCCTGAGGCAGCCTGGAGCTCAGAGCTCCAGAGGGGGGGTGAGCGATGGACTGCTGCCCCCCGCGTCTAGAGGCGAACCCGCAGGCCGGAGGAACCGTCCGCCCGAACACCAGCTAAGCTGGCCGGCGGGGGCCCTCCGATGGCGGGTCACGTTTGCCAATCGGTCAGGGTGGGTGTGATGTGTGGGTCCGTGTTGCACTGCTGCCTGCCCGACACCATGCATCCAACCTGGGGATGCAGCAGAGTCGAGCCCCTGAGGCAGCCTGGAGCTCAGAGCTCCAGAGGGGGGGGGGGTGAGCGATGGACTGCTGCCTGCCCGACACCATGCATCCAACCTGGGGATGCAGCAGAGCCGAGCCCCTGAGGCAGCCTGGAGCTCCATGTGCGAGCTCCAGAGGGGGCTGCGATAGACTGCTGCGGGCCCGACACCCTGCACCCGAGCTGGGGCTGCAGCAGAGTCGAGCCCCGGAGGGCAGCCTGGAGCCTCCGTGAGCTCCGTGCAGGGGGCCTACCACCCCTGCAAACCTCCCCGCGGAGGTCTCACCTACGGTCGGATCCGTTCTGTGCACTGCCCGGGCCCTCCGTCCTGGAGGTCCCAGTAGCCGAAAACCAGGTTTCTATATTCCCGGAGGCACTACTTTGCAATTCCCCCCAGCACCGTGTTACACCAGAGAGGCTACAGCCTCTCTGGTGTCAGCACTTAGAAACTTTTTGGAATACCCTGGGCAAGGCCAGGAATACCCTGTGCCAGGCCAGGAGTACCCTGTGCCAGGCCAGGAGTACCCTGGGTAAGGATTACCCTGTGCCAGGCCAGGATTACCCTGTGCCAGGCCAGGAGTACCCTGGGGAAGGATTACCCTGTGCCAGCCGAAAATCTTCTAAGTGCTGACACCAGAGAGGCTGAATAGCGCAGTGAGTCACTGCGCTTTTAGCCTCTCTGGTGTCAGC
>NW_028150593.1:0-22251 GCF_964638095.1 Poromitra crassiceps | reverse complement strand
ACCGCATTGACTCAGTGCGGTATTCAGCCTCTCTGGTGTCAAGTCTGATTTTGGAAAAAAAAAAAAAAAATCCAAAATCAGACAGAGTGTTGAGACCAGAGAGGCTAAGACCGCATTGACTCAGTGCAGTATTCAGCCTCTCTGGTGTCAAGTCTGATTTTGGAAAAAAAAAAAAAAAAAAAATCCAAAATCAGACAGAGTGTTGACACCAGAGAGGCTAAGACCGCATTGACTCAGTGCGGTATTCAGCCTCTCTGGTGTCAAGTCTGATTTTGGAAAAAAAAAAAAAAAAATCCAAAATCAGACAGAGTGTTGAGACCAGAGAGGCTAAGACCGCATTGACTCAGTGCAATATTCAGCCTCTCTGGTGTCAAGTCTGATTTTGGAAAAAAAAAAAAAAAAATCCAAAATCAGACAGAGTGTTGACACCAGAGAGGCTAAGACCGCATTGACTCAGTGCGGTATTCAGCCTCTCTGTTGTCAAGTCTGATTTTGAAAAAAAAAAAAAAAAATCCAAAATCAGACAGAGTGTTAAGACCAGAGATGCTAAGACCACATTGACTCAGTGCGGTATTCAGCCCTCTCTGGTGTCAAGTCTGATTTTGGAAAAAAAAAAAAAAAATCCAAAATCAGACAGAGTGTTGACACCAGAGAGGCTAAGACCGCATTGACTCAGTGCGGTATTCAGCCTCTCTGGTGTCAAGTCTGATTTTGGAAAAAAAAAAAAAAAATCCAAAATCAGACAGAGTGTTGAGACCAGAGAGGCTAAGACCGCATTGACTCAGTGCGGTATTCAGCCTCTCTGGTGTCAAGTCTGATTTTGGAAAAAAAAAAAAAAAAATCCAAAATCAGACAGAGTGTTGACACCAGAGAGGCTAAGACCGCATTGACTCAGTGCGGTATTCAGCCTCTCTGGTGTCAAGTCTGATTTTGGAAAAAAAAAAAAAAAAAATCCAAAATCAGACAGAGTGTTGACACCAGAGAGGCTAAGACCGCATTGACTCAGTGCGGTATTCAGCCTCTCTGGTGTCAAGTCTGATTTAAAAAAAAAAAAAAAAAAAATCCAAAATCAGACAGAGTGTTGAGACCAGAGAGGCTAAGACCGCATTGACTCAGTGCAATATTCAGCCTCTCTGGTGTCAAGTCTGATTTTGGAAAAAAAAAAAAAAAAAATCCAAAATCAGACAGAGTGTTGACACCAGAGAGGCTAAGACCGCATTGACTCAGTGCGGTATTCAGCCTCTCTGGTGTCAAGTCTGATTTTTGAAAAAAAAAAAAAAAATCAAAAATCAGACAGAGTGTTGACACCAGAGAGGCTAAGACCGCATTGACTCAGTGCGGTATTCAGCCTCTCTGGTGTCAAGTCTGATTTTGGAAAAAAAAAAAAAAAAATCCAAAATCAGACAGAGTGTTGACACCAGAGAGGCTAAGACCGCATTGACTCAGTGCGGTATTCAGCCTCTCTGTTGTCAAGTCTGATTTTGGAAAAAAAAAAAAAAAAATCCAAAATCAGACAGAGTGTTAAGACCAGAGATGCTAAGACCACATTGACTCAGTGCGGTATTCAGCCTCTCTGGTGTCAAGTCTGATTTTTGAAAAAAAAAAAAAAAATCCAAAATCAGACAGAGTGTTGACACCAGAGAGGCTAAGACCGCATTGACTCAGTGCGGTATTCAGCCTCTCTGGTGTCAAGTCTGATTTTGGAAAAAAAAAAAAAAAAATCCAAAATCAGACAGAGTGTTGACACCAGAGAGGCTAAGACCGCATTGACTCAGTGCGGTATTCAGCCTCTCTGGTGTCAAGTCTGATTTTGGAAAAAAAAAAAAAAAAATCCAAAATCAGACAGAGTGTTGAGACCAGAGAGGCTAAGACCGCATTGACTCAGTGCGGTATTCAGCCTCTCTGGTGTCAAGTCTGATTTTGGAAAAAAATAAAAAAATAATCCAAAATCAGACAGAGTGTTGACACCAGAGAGGCTAAGACCGCATTGACTCAGTGCGGTATTCAGCCTCTCTGGTGTCAAGTCTGATTTTGGAAAAAAAAAAAAAAAATCCAAAATCAGACAGAGTGTTGAGACCAGAGAGGCTAAGACCGCATTGACTCAGTGCGGTATTCAGCCTCTCTGGTGTCAAGTCTGATTTTGGAAAAAAAAAAAAAATCCAAAATCAGACAGAGTGTTGACACCAGAGAGGCTAAGACTGCATTGACTCAGTGCGGTATTCAGCCTCTCTGGTGTCAAGTCTGATTTTGGAAAAAAAAAAAAAAAATCCAAAATCAGACAGAGTGTTGAGACCAGAGAGGCTAAGACCGCATTGACTCAGTGCAATATTCAGCCTCTCTGGTGTCAAGTCTGATTTTGGAAAAAAAAAAAAAAAAATCCAAAATCAGACAGAGTGTTGACACCAGAGAGGCTAAGACCGCATTGACTCAGTGCGGTATTCAGCCTCTCTGTTGTCAAGTCTGATTTTGGGAAAAAAAAAAAAAAAATCCAAAATCAGACAGAGTGTTAAGACCAGAGATGCTAAGACCACATTGACTCAGTGCGGTATTCAGCCTCTCTGGTGTCAAGTCTGATTTTTGAAAAAAAAAAAAAAAATCAAAAATCAGACAGAGTGTTGACACCAGAGAGGCTAAGACCGCATTGACTCAGTGCGGTATTCAGCCTCTCTGGTGTCAAGTCTGATTTTGGAAAAAAAAAAAAAAAAATCCAAAATCAGACAGAGTGTTAAGACCAGAGAGGCTAAGACCACATTGACTCAGTGCGGTATTCAGCCTCTCTGGTGTCAAGTCTGATTTTTGAAAAAAAAAAAAAAAATCAAAAATCAGACAGAGTGTTGACACCAGAGAGGCTAAGACCGCATTGACTCAGTGCGGTATTCAGCCTCTCTGGTGTCAAGTCTGATTTTGGAAAAAAAAAAAAAAAAATCCAAAATCAGACAGAGTGTTGAGACCAGAGAGGCTAAGACCGCATTGACTCAGTGCGGTATTCAGCCTCTCTGGTGTCAAGTCTGATTTTGGAAAAAAAAAAAAAAAAATCCAAAATCAGACAGAGTGTTGACACCAGAGAGGCTAAGACCGCATTGACTCAGTGCGGTATTCAGCCTCTCTGGTGTCAAGTCTGATTTTGGAAAAAAAAAAAAAAATCCAAAATCAGACAGAGTGTTGAGACCAGAGAGGCTAAGACCGCATTGACTCAGTGCGGTATTCAGCCTCTCTGGTGTCAAGTCTGATTTTGGAAAAAAAAAAAAAAAAAAAATCCAAAATCAGACAGAGTGTTGACACCAGAGAGGCTAAGACCGCATTGACTCAGTGCGGTATTCAGCCTCTCTGGTGTCAAGTCTGATTTTGGAAAAAAAAAAAAAAAAATCCAAAATCAGACAGAGTGTTGAGACCAGAGAGGCTAAGACCGCATTGACTCAGTGCAATATTCAGCCTCTCTGGTGTCAAGTCTGATTTTGGAAAAAAAAAAAAAAAAATCCAAAATCAGACAGAGTGTTGACACCAGAGAGGCTAAGACCGCATTGACTCAGTGCGGTATTCAGCCTCTCTGTTGTCAAGTCTGATTTTGAAAAAAAAAAAAAAAAATCCAAAATCAGACAGAGTGTTAAGACCAGAGATGCTAAGACCACATTGACTCAGTGCGGTATTCAGCCTCTCTGGTGTCAAGTCTGATTTTGGAAAAAAAAAAAAAAAATCCAAAATCAGACAGAGTGTTGACACCAGAGAGGCTAAGACCGCATTGACTCAGTGCGGTATTCAGCCTCTCTGGTGTCAAGTCTGATTTTGGAAAAAAAAAAAAAAAAATCCAAAATCAGACAGAGTGTTGAGACCAGAGAGGCTAAGACCGCATTGACTCAGTGCGGTATTCAGCCTCTCTGGTGTCAAGTCTGATTTTGGAAAAAAAAAAAAAAAAATCCAAAATCAGACAGAGTGTTGACACCAGAGAGGCTAAGACCGCATTGACTCAGTGCGGTATTCAGCCTCTCTGGTGTCAAGTCTGATTTTGGAAAAAAAAAAAAAAAAATCCAAAATCAGACAGAGTGTTGACACCAGAGAGGCTAAGACCGCATTGACTCAGTGCGGTATTCAGCCTCTCTGGTGTCAAGTCTGATTTTGGAAAAAAAAAAAAAAAAAATCCAAAATCAGACAGAGTGTTGAGACCAGAGAGGCTAAGACCGCATTGACTCAGTGCAATATTCAGCCTCTCTGGTGTCAAGTCTGATTTTGGAAAAAAAAAAAAAAAAATCCAAAATCAGACAGAGTGTTGACACCAGAGAGGCTAAGACCGCATTGACTCAGTGCGGTATTCAGCCTCTCTGTTGTCAAGTCTGATTTTGGAAAAAAAAAAAAAAAAATCCAAAATCAGACAGAGTGTTAAGACCAGAGATGCTAAGACCACATTGACTCAGTGCGGTATTCAGCCTCTCTGGTGTCAAGTCTGATTTTGAAAAAAAAAATCAAAAATCAGACAGAGTGTTGACACCAGAGAGGCTAAGACCGCATTGACTCAGTGCGGTATTCAGCCTCTCTGGTGTCAAGTCTGATTTTGGAAAAAAAAAAAAAAAAATCCAAAATCAGACAGAGTGTTGACACCAGAGAGGCTAAGACCGCATTGACTCAGTGCGGTATTCAGCCTCTCTGGTGTCAAGTCTGATTTTGGAAAAAAAAAAAAAAAAACCAAAATCAGACAGAGTGTTGAGACCAGAGAGGCTAAGACCGCATTGACTCAGTGCGGTATTCAGCCTCTCTGGTGTCAAGTCTGATTTTGGAAAAAAAAAAAAAAAAAAAATCCAAAATCAGACAGAGTGTTGACACCAGAGAGGCTAAGACCGCATTGACTCAGTGCGGTATTCAGCCTCTCTGGTGTCAAGTCTGATTTTGGAAAAAAAAAAAAAAAAATCCAAAATCAGACAGAGTGTTGAGACCAGAGAGGCTAAGACCGCATTGACTCAGTGCAATATTCAGCCTCTCTGGTGTCAAGTCTGATTTTGGAAAAAAAAAAAAAAAAATCCAAAATCAGACAGAGTGTTGACACCAGAGAGGCTAAGACCGCATTGACTCAGTGCGGTATTCAGCCTCTCTGTTGTCAAGTCTGATTTTGAAAAAAAAAAAAAAAAAATCCAAAATCAGACAGAGTGTTAAGACCAGAGATGCTAAGACCACATTGACTCAGTGCGGTATTCAGCCTCTCTGGTGTCAAGTCTGATTTTGGAAAAAAAAAAAAAAATCCAAAATCAGACAGAGTGTTGACACCAGAGAGGCTAAGACCGCATTGACTCAGTGCGGTATTCAGCCTCTCTGGTGTCAAGTCTGATTTTGGAAAAAAAAAAAAAAAATCCAAAATCAGACAGAGTGTTGAGACCAGAGAGGCTAAGACCGCATTGACTCAGTGCGGTATTCAGCCTCTCTGGTGTCAAGTCTGATTTTGGAAAAAAAAAAAAAAAAATCCAAAATCAGACAGAGTGTTGACACCAGAGAGGCTAAGACCGCATTGACTCAGTGCGGTATTCAGCCTCTCTGGTGTCAAGTCTGATTTTGGAAAAAAAAAAAAAAAATCCAAAATCAGACAGAGTGTTGACACCAGAGAGGCTAAGACCGCATTGACTCAGTGCGGTATTCAGCCTCTCTGGTGTCAAGTCTGATTTTGGAAAAAAAAAAAAAAAAATCCAAAATCAGACAGAGTGTTGAGACCAGAGAGGCTAAGACCGCATTGACTCAGTGCAATATTCAGCCTCTCTGGTGTCAAGTCTGATTTTGGAAAAAAAAAAAAAAAAATCCAAAATCAGACAGAGTGTTGACACCAGAGAGGCTAAGACCGCATTGACTCAGTGCGGTATTCAGCCTCTCTGTTGTCAAGTCTGATTTTGGAAAAAAAAAAAAAAAAAATCCAAAATCAGACAGAGTGTTAAGACCAGAGATGCTAAGACCACATTGACTCAGTGCGGTATTCAGCCTCTCTGGTGTCAAGTCTGATTTTTGAAAAAAAAATCAAAAATCAGACAGAGTGTTGACACCAGAGAGGCTAAGACCGCATTGACTCAGTGCGGTATTCAGCCTCTCTGGTGTCAAGTCTGATTTTGGAAAAAAAAAAAAAAAAATCCAAAATCAGACAGAGTGTTGACACCAGAGAGGCTAAGACCGCATTGACTCAGTGCGGTATTCAGCCTCTCTGGTGTCAAGTCTGATTTTGGAAAAAAAAAAAAAAAATCCAAAATCAGACAGAGTGTTGAGACCAGAGAGGCTAAGACCGCATTGACTCAGTGCGGTATTCAGCCTCTCTGGTGTCAAGTCTGATTTTGGAAAAAAAAAAAAAAAATCCAAAATCAGACAGAGTGTTGACACCAGAGAGGCTAAGACCGCATTGACTCAGTGCGGTATTCAGCCTCTCTGGTGTCAAGTCTGATTTTGGAAAAAAAAAAAAAAAATCCAAAATCAGACAGAGTGTTGACACCAGAGAGGCTAAGACCGCATTGACTCAGTGCGGTATTCAGCCTCTCTGGTGTCAAGTCTGATTTTGGAAAAAAAAAAAAAAAATCCAAAATCAGACAGAGTGTTGAGACCAGAGAGGCTAAGACCGCATTGACTCAGTGCAATATTCAGCCTCTCTGGTGTCAAGTCTGATTTTGGAAAAAAAAAAAAAAAATCCAAAATCAGACAGAGTGTTGACACCAGAGAGGCTAAGACCGCATTGACTCAGTCTGGTATTCAGCCTCTCTGTTGTCAAGTCTGATTTTGGAAAAAAAAAAAAAAAAATCCAAAATCAGACAGAGTGTTAAGACCAGAGATGCTAAGACCACATTGACTCAGTGCGGTATTCAGCCTCTCTGGTGTCAAGTCTGATTTTTGAAAAAAAAATCAAAAATCAGACAGAGTGTTGACACCAGAGAGGCTAAGACCGCATTGACTCAGTGCGGTATTCAGCCTCTCTGGTGTCAAGTCTGATTTTGGAAAAAAAAAAAAAAAAATCCAAAATCAGACAGAGTGTTGACACCAGAGAGGCTAAGACCGCATTGACTCAGTGCGGTATTCAGCCTCTCTGGTGTCAAGTCTGATTTTGGAAAAAAAAAAAAAAAATCCAAAATCAGACAGAGTGTTGAGACCAGAGAGGCTAAGACCGCATTGACTCAGTGCGGTATTCAGCCTCTCTGGTGTCAAGTCTGATTTTGGAAAAAAAAAAAAAAAAATCCAAAATCAGACAGAGTGTTGACACCAGAGAGGCTAAGACCGCATTGACTCAGTGCGGTATTCAGCCTCTCTGGTGTCAAGTCTGATTTTGGAAAAAAAAAAAAAAAATCCAAAATCAGACAGAGTGTTGACACCAGAGAGGCTAAGACCGCATTGACTCAGTGCGGTATTCAGCCTCTCTGGTGTCAAGTCTGATTTTGGAAAAAAAAAAAAAAAAATCCAAAATCAGACAGAGTGTTGAGACCAGAGAGGCTAAGACCGCATTGACTCAGTGCAATATTCAGCCTCTCTGGTGTCAAGTCTGATTTTGGAAAAAAAAAAAAAAAAAATCCAAAATCAGACAGTGTTGACACCAGAGAGGCTAAGACCGCATTGACTCAGTGCGGTATTCAGCCTCTCTGTTGTCAAGTCTGATTTTGGAAAAAAAAAATCCAAAATCAGACAGAGTGTTAAGACCAGAGATGCTAAGACCACATTGACTCAGTGCGGTATTCAGCCTCTCTGGTGTCAAGTCTGATTTTTGAAAAAAAAAAAAAAAATCAAAAATCAGACAGTGTTGACACCAGAGAGGCTAAGACCGCATTGACTCAGTGCGGTATTCAGCCTCTCTGGTGTCAAGTCTGATTTTGGAAAAAAAAAAAAAAAAATCCAAAATCAGACAGAGTGTTGACACCAGAGAGGCTAAGACCGCATTGACTCAGTGCGGTATTCAGCCTCTCTGTTGTCAAGTCTGATTTTTGAAAAAAAAAAAAAAAAATCCAAAATCAGACAGAGTGTTAAGACCAGAGATGCTAAGACCACATTGACTCAGTGCGGTATTCAGCCTCTCTGGTGTCAAGTCTGATTTTTGAAAAAAAAAAAAAAAATCCAAAATCAGACAGAGTGTTGACACCAGAGAGGCTAAGACCGCATTGACTCAGTGCGGTATTCAGCCTCTCTGGTGTCAAGTCTGATTTTGGAAAAAAAAAAAAAAAAAATCCAAAATCAGACAGAGTGTTGACACCAGAGAGGCTAAGACCGCATTGACTCAGTGCGGTATTCAGCCTCTCTGGTGTCAAGTCTGATTTTGGAAAAAAAAAAAAAAAAATCCAAAATCAGACAGAGTGTTGAGACCAGAGAGGCTAAGACCGCATTGACTCAGTGCGGTATTCAGCCTCTCTGGTGTCAAGTCTGATTTTGGAAAAAAATAAAAAAATAATCCAAAATCAGACAGAGTGTTGACACCAGAGAGGCTAAGACCGCATTGACTCAGTGCGGTATTCAGCCTCTCTGGTGTCAAGTCTGATTTTGGAAAAAAAAAAAAAAAAATCCAAAATCAGACAGAGTGTTGAGACCAGAGAGGCTAAGACCGCATTGACTCAGTGCGGTATTCAGCCTCTCTGGTGTCAAGTCTGATTTTGGAAAAAAAAAAAAAATCCAAAATCAGACAGAGTGTTGACACCAGAGAGGCTAAGACTGCATTGACTCAGTGCGGTATTCAGCCTCTCTGGTGTCAAGTCTGATTTTGGAAAAAAAAAAAAAAAAATCCAAAATCAGACAGAGTGTTGAGACCAGAGAGGCTAAGACCGCATTGACTCAGTGCAATATTCAGCCTCTCTGGTGTCAAGTCTGATTTTGGAAAAAAAAAAAAAAAAATCCAAAATCAGACAGAGTGTTGACACCAGAGAGGCTAAGACCGCATTGACTCAGTGCGGTATTCAGCCTCTCTGTTGTCAAGTCTGATTTTGGAAAAAAAAAAAAAAAAATCCAAAATCAGACAGAGTGTTAAGACCAGAGATGCTAAGACCACATTGACTCAGTGCGGTATTCAGCCTCTCTGGTGTCAAGTCTGATTTTTGAAAAAAAAAAAAAAAATCAAAAATCAGACAGAGTGTTGACACCAGAGAGGCTAAGACCGCATTGACTCAGTGCGGTATTCAGCCTCTCTGGTGTCAAGTCTGATTTTGGAAAAAAAAAAAAAAAAATCCAAAATCAGACAGAGTGTTAAGACCAGAGAGGCTAAGACCACATTGACTCAGTGCGGTATTCAGCCTCTCTGGTGTCAAGTCTGATTTTTGAAAAAAAAAAAAAAAATCAAAAATCAGACAGAGTGTTGACACCAGAGAGGCTAAGACCGCATTGACTCAGTGCGGTATTCAGCCTCTCTGGTGTCAAGTCTGATTTTGGAAAAAAAAAAAAAAAAATCCAAAATCAGACAGAGTGTTGAGACCAGAGAGGCTAAGACCGCATTGACTCAGTGCGGTATTCAGCCTCTCTGGTGTCAAGTCTGATTTTGGAAAAAAAAAAAAAAAAATCCAAAATCAGACAGAGTGTTGACACCAGAGAGGCTAAGACCGCATTGACTCAGTGCGGTATTCAGCCTCTCTGGTGTCAAGTCTGATTTTGGAAAAAAAAAAAAAAAATCCAAAATCAGACAGAGTGTTGAGACCAGAGAGGCTAAGACCGCATTGACTCAGTGCGGTATTCAGCCTCTCTGGTGTCAAGTCTGATTTTGGAAAAAAAAAAAAAAAAAAAATCCAAAATCAGACAGAGTGTTGACACCAGAGAGGCTAAGACCGCATTGACTCAGTGCGGTATTCAGCCTCTCTGGTGTCAAGTCTGATTTTGGAAAAAAAAAAAAAAAAATCCAAAATCAGACAGTGTTGAGACCAGAGAGGCTAAGACCGCATTGACTCAGTGCAATATTCAGCCTCTCTGGTGTCAAGTCTGATTTTGGAAAAAAAAAAAAAAAAAATCCAAAATCAGACAGAGTGTTGACACCAGAGAGGCTAAGACCGCATTGACTCAGTGCGGTATTCAGCCTCTCTGTTGTCAAGTCTGATTTTGAAAAAAAAAAAAAAAAAATCCAAAATCAGACAGAGTGTTAAGACCAGAGATGCTAAGACCACATTGACTCAGTGCGGTATTCAGCCTCTCTGGTGTCAAGTCTGATTTTGGAAAAAAAAAAAAAAAATCCAAAATCAGACAGAGTGTTGACACCAGAGAGGCTAAGACCGCATTGACTCAGTGCGGTATTCAGCCTCTCTGGTGTCAAGTCTGATTTTGGAAAAAAAAAAAAAAAAATCCAAAATCAGACAGAGTGTTGAGACCAGAGAGGCTAAGACCGCATTGACTCAGTGCGGTATTCAGCCTCTCTGGTGTCAAGTCTGATTTTGGAAAAAAAAAAAAAAAAATCCAAAATCAGACAGAGTGTTGACACCAGAGAGGCTAAGACCGCATTGACTCAGTGCGGTATTCAGCCTCTCTGGTGTCAAGTCTGATTTTGGAAAAAAAAAAAAAAAAATCCAAAATCAGACAGAGTGTTGACACCAGAGAGGCTAAGACCGCATTGACTCAGTGCGGTATTCAGCCTCTCTGGTGTCAAGTCTGATTTTGGAAAAAAAAAAAAAAAAATCCAAAATCAGACAGAGTGTTGAGACCAGAGAGGCTAAGACCGCATTGACTCAGTGCAATATTCAGCCTCTCTGGTGTCAAGTCTGATTTTGGAAAAAAAAAAAAAAAAATCCAAAATCAGACAGAGTGTTGACACCAGAGAGGCTAAGACCGCATTGACTCAGTGCGGTATTCAGCCTCTCTGTTGTCAAGTCTGATTTTGGAAAAAAAAAAAAAAAAATCCAAAATCAGACAGAGTGTTAAGACCAGAGATGCTAAGACCACATTGACTCAGTGCGGTATTCAGCCTCTCTGGTGTCAAGTCTGATTTTTGAAAAAAAAATCAAAAATCAGACAGAGTGTTGACACCAGAGAGGCTAAGACCGCATTGACTCAGTGCGGTATTCAGCCTCTCTGGTGTCAAGTCTGATTTTGGAAAAAAAAAAAAAAAAATCCAAAATCAGACAGAGTGTTGACACCAGAGAGGCTAAGACCGCATTGACTCAGTGCGGTATTCAGCCTCTCTGGTGTCAAGTCTGATTTTGGAAAAAAAAAAAAAAAATCCAAAATCAGACAGAGTGTTGAGACCAGAGAGGCTAAGACCGCATTGACTCAGTGCGGTATTCAGCCTCTCTGGTGTCAAGTCTGATTTTGGAAAAAAAAAAAAAAAAAATCCAAAATCAGACAGAGTGTTGACACCAGAGAGGCTAAGACCGCATTGACTCAGTGCGGTATTCAGCCTCTCTGGTGTCAAGTCTGATTTTGGAAAAAAAAAAAAAAAATCCAAAATCAGACAGAGTGTTGACACCAGAGAGGCTAAGACCGCATTGACTCAGTGCGGTATTCAGCCTCTCTGGTGTCAAGTCTGATTTTGGAAAAAAAAAAAAAAAAATCCAAAATCAGACAGAGTGTTGAGACCAGAGAGGCTAAGACCGCATTGACTCAGTGCAATATTCAGCCTCTCTGGTGTCAAGTCTGATTTTGGAAAAAAAAAAAAAAAAATCCAAAATCAGACAGAGTGTTGACACCAGAGAGGCTAAGACCGCATTGACTCAGTGCGGTATTCAGCCTCTCTGTTGTCAAGTCTGATTTTTGAAAAAAAAAAAAAAAATCAAAAATCAGACAGAGTGTTGACACCAGAGAGGCTAAGACCGCATTGACTCAGTGCGGTATTCAGCCTCTCTGGTGTCAAGTCTGATTTTTGAAAAAAAAATCAAAAATCAAAAATCAGACAGAGTGTTGACACCAGAGAGGCTAAGACCGCATTGACTCAGTGCGGTATTCAGCCTCTCTGGTGTCAAGTCTGATTTTGGAAAAAAAAAAAAAAAAAATCCAAAATCAGACAGAGTGTTGACACCAGAGAGGCTAAGACCGCATTGACTGAGTGCGGTATTCAGCCTCTCTGTTGTCAAGTCTGATTTTGGAAAAAAAAAAAAAAAAATCCAAAATCAGACAGAGTGTTAAGACCAGAGATGCTAAGACCACATTGACTCAGTGCGGTATTCAGCCTCTGTGGTGTCAAGTCTGATTTTTGAAAAAAAAAAATCAAAAATCAGACAGAGTGTTGACACCAGAGAGGCTAAGACCGCATTGACTCAGTGCGGTATTCAGCCTCTCTGGTGTCAAGTCTGATTTTGGAAAAAAAAAAAAAAAAATCCAAAATCAGACAGAGTGTTGACACCAGAGAGGCTAAGACCGCATTGACTCAGTGCGGTATTCAGCCTCTCTGGTGTCAAGTCTGATTTTGGAAAAAAAAAAAAAAAATCCAAAATCAGACAGAGTGTTGAGACCAGAGAGGCTAAGACCGCATTGACTCAGTGCGGTATTCAGCCTCTCTGGTGTCAAGTCTGATTTTGGAAAAAAAAAAAAAAAAATCCAAAATCAGACAGAGTGTTGACACCAGAGAGGCTAAGACCGCATTGACTCAGTGCGGTATTCAGCCTCTCTAGTGTCAAGTCTGATTTTGGAAAAAAAAAAAAAAAATCCAAAATCAGACAGAGTGTTGACACCAGAGAGGCTAAGACCGCATTGACTCAGTGCGGTATTCAGCCTCTCTGGTGTCAAGTCTGATTTTGGAAAAAAAAAAAAAAAAATCCAAAATCAGACAGAGTGTTGAGACCAGAGAGGCTAAGACCGCATTGACTCAGTGCAATATTCAGCCTCTCTGGTGTCAAGTCTGATTTTGGAAAAAAAAAAAAAAAAATCCAAAATCAGACAGAGTGTTGACACCAGAGAGGCTAAGACCGCATTGACTCAGTGCGGTATTCAGCCTCTCTGTTGTCAAGTCTGATTTTGGAAAAAAAAAAAAAAAAATCCAAAATCAGACAGAGTGTTAAGACCAGAGATGCTAAGACCACATTGACTCAGTGCGGTATTCAGCCTCTCTGGTGTCAAGTCTGATTTTTGAAAAAAAAAAAAAAAATCAAAAATCAGACAGAGTGTTGACACCAGAGAGGCTAAGACCGCATTGACTCAGTGCGGTATTCAGCCTCTCTGGTGTCAAGTCTGATTTTGGAAAAAAAAAAAAAAAAATCCAAAATCAGACAGAGTGTTGACACCAGAGAGGCTAAGACCGCATTGACTCAGTGCGGTATTCAGCCTCTCTGGTGTCAAGTCTGATTTTGGAAAAAAAAAAAAAAAATCCAAAATCAGACAGAGTGTTGAGACCAGAGAGGCTAAGACCGCATTGACTCAGTGCGGTATTCAGCCTCTCTGGTGTCAAGTCTGATTTTGGAAAAAAAAAAAAAAAAATCCAAAATCAGACAGAGTGTTGACACCAGAGAGGCTAAGACCGCATTGACTCAGTGCGGTATTCAGCCTCTCTGGTGTCAAGTCTGATTTTGGAAAAAAAAAAAAAAAATCCAAAATCAGACAGAGTGTTGAGACCAGAGAGGCTAAGACCGCATTGACTCAGTGCGGTATTCAGCCTCTCTGGTGTCAAGTCTGATTTTGGAAAAAAAAAAAAAAAAATCCAAAATCAGACAGAGTGTTGACACCAGAGAGGCTAAGACCGCATTGACTCAGTGCGGTATTCAGCCTCTCTGGTGTCAAGTCTGATTTTGGAAAAAAAAAAAAAAAATCCAAAATCAGACAGAGTGTTGACACCAGAGAGGCTAAGACCGCATTGACTCAGTGCGGTATTCAGCCTCTCTGGTGTCAAGTCTGATTTTGAAAAAAAAAAAAAAAAAATCCAAAATCAGACAGAGTGTTGAGACCAGAGAGGCTAAGACCGCATTGACTCAGTGCAATATTCAGCCTCTCTGGTGTCAAGTCTGATTTTGGAAAAAAAAAAAAAAAAATCCAAAATCAGACAGAGTGTTGACACCAGAGAGGCTAAGACCGCATTGACTCAGTGCGGTATTCAGCCTCTCTGTTGTCAAGTCTGATTTTGGAAAAAAAAAAAAAAAAATCCAAAATCAGACAGAGTGTTGACACCAGAGAGGCTAAGACCGCATTGACTCAGTGCGGTATTCAGCCTCTCTAGTGTCAAGTCTGATTTTGGAAAAAAAAAAAAAAAATCCAAAATCAGACAGAGTGTTGACACCAGAGAGGCTAAGACCGCATTGACTCAGTGCGGTATTCAGCCTCTCTGGTGTCAAGTCTGATTTTGGAAAAAAAAAAAAAAAAATCCAAAATCAGACAGAGTGTTGAGACCAGAGAGGCTAAGACCGCATTGACTCAGTGCAATATTCAGCCTCTCTGGTGTCAAGTCTGATTTTGGAAAAAAAAAAAAAAAAATCCAAAATCAGACAGAGTGTTGACACCAGAGAGGCTAAGACCGCATTGACTCAGTGCGGTATTCAGCCTCTCTGTTGTCAAGTCTGATTTTGGAAAAAAAAAAAAAAAAATCCAAAATCAGACAGAGTGTTAAGACCAGAGATGCTAAGACCACATTGACTCAGTGCGGTATTCAGCCTCTCTGGTGTCAAGTCTGATTTTTGAAAAAAAAAAAAAAAATCAAAAATCAGACAGAGTGTTGACACCAGAGAGGCTAAGACCGCATTGACTCAGTGCGGTATTCAGCCTCTCTGGTGTCAAGTCTGATTTTGGAAAAAAAAAAAAAAAAATCCAAAATCAGACAGAGTGTTGACACCAGAGAGGCTAAGACCGCATTGACTCAGTGCAGTATTCAGC
Organism: Poromitra crassiceps; assembly: GCF_964638095.1. NCBI lineage: Eukaryota > Metazoa > Chordata > Actinopteri > Beryciformes > Melamphaidae > Poromitra > Poromitra crassiceps. The sequence goes on along the minus strand of NW_028150593.1, from coordinate 7,560 downwards.
CTCTCTGGTGTCAAGTCTGATTTTGGAAAAAAAAAAAAAAAATCCAAAATCAGACAGAGTGTTGAGACCAGAGAGGCTAAGACCGCATTGACTCAGTGCGGTATTCAGCCTCTCTGGTGTCAAGTCTGATTTTGGAAAAAAAAAAAAAAAAAATCCAAAATCAGACAGAGTGTTGAGACCAGAGAGGCTAAGACCGCATTGACTCAGTGCGGTATTCAGCCTCTCTGGTGTCAAGTCTGATTTTGGAAAAAAAAAAAAAAAAATCCAAAATCAGACAGAGTGTTGAGACCAGAGAGGCTAAGACCGCATTGACTCAGTGCGGTATTCAGCCTCTCTGGTGTCAAGTCTGATTTTGGAAAAAAAAAAAAAAAAATCCAAAATCAGACAGAGTGTTGACACCAGAGAGGCTAAGACCGCATTGACTCAGTGCGGTATTCAGCCTCTCTGGTGTCAAGTCTGATTTTGGAAAAAAAAAAAAAAAATCCAAAATCAGACAGAGTGTTGACACCAGAGAGGCTAAGACCGCATTGACTCAGTGCGGTATTCAGCCTCTCTGGTGTCAAGTCTGATTTTGAAAAAAAAAAAAAAAAAATCCAAAATCAGACAGAGTGTTGAGACCAGAGAGGCTAAGACCGCATTGACTCAGTGCAATATTCAGCCTCTCTGGTGTCAAGTCTGATTTTGGAAAAAAAAAAAAAAAATCCAAAATCAGACAGAGTGTTGACACCAGAGAGGCTAAGACCGCATTGACTCAGTGCGGTATTCAGCCTCTCTGTTGTCAAGTCTGATTTTGGAAAAAAAAAAAAAAAAATCCAAAATCAGACAGAGTGTTAAGACCAGAGATGCTAAGACCACATTGACTCAGTGCGGTATTCAGCCTCTCTGGTGTCAAGTCTGATTTTTGAAAAAAAAAAAAAAAATCAAAAATCAGACAGAGTGTTGACACCAGAGAGGCTAAGACCGCATTGACTCAGTGCGGTATTCAGCCTCTCTGGTGTCAAGTCTGATTTTGGAAAAAAAAAAAAAAAAATCCAAAATCAGACAGAGTGTTGACACCAGAGACGCTAAGACCGCATTGACTCAGTGCGGTATTCAGCCTCTCTGGTGTCAAGTCTGATTTTGGAAAAAAAAAAAAAAAAATCCAAAATCAGACAGAGTGTTGAGACCAGAGAGGCTAAGACCGCATTGACTCAGTGCGGTATTCAGCCTCTCTGGTGTCAAGTCTGATTTTGGAAAAAAAAAAAAAAAAATCCAAAATCAGACAGAGTGTTGACACCAGAGAGGCTAAGACCGCATTGACTCAGTGCGGTATTCAGCCTCTCTGGTGTCAAGTCTGATTTTGGAAAAAAAAAAAAAAAAATCCAAAATCAGACAGAGTGTTGAGACCAGAGAGGCTAAGACCGCATTGACTCAGTGCGGTATTCAGCCTCTCTGGTGTCAAGTCTGATTTTGGAAAAAAAAAAAAAAAAAATCCAAAATCAGACAGAGTGTTGACACCAGAGAGGCTAAGACCGCATTGACTCAGTGCGGTATTCAGCCTCTCTGGTGTCAAGTCTGATTTTGGGAAAAAAAAAAAAAAAAATCCAAAATCAGACAGAGTGTTGAGACCAGAGAGGCTAAGACCGCATTGACTCAGTGCGGTATTCTCAGCCTCTCTGGTGTCAAGTCTGATTTTGGAAAAAAAAAAAAAAAAAAAATCCAAATCAGACAGAGTGTTGACACCAGAGAGGCTAAGACCGCATTGACTCAGTCCGGTATTCAGCCTCTCTGGTGTCAAGTCTGATTTTGGAAAAAAAAAAAAAAAAATCCAAAATCAGACAGAGTGTTGAGACCAGAGAGCTAAGACCGCATTGACTCAGTGCGGTATTCAGCCTCTCTGGTGTCAAGTCTGATTTTGGAAAAAAAAAAAAAAAAAATCCAAAATCAGACAGAGTGTTGACACCAGAGAGGCTAAGACCGCATTGACTCAGTGCGGTATTCAGCCTCTCTGGTGTCAAGTCTGATTTTGGAAAAAAAAAAAAAAAAATCCAAAATCAGACAGAGTGTTGAGACCAGAGAGGCTAAGACCGCATTGACTCAGTGCGGTATTCAGCCTCTCTGGTGTCAAGTCTGATTTTGGAAAAAAAAAAAAAAAAAATCCAAAATCAGACAGAGTGTTGACACAGAGAGGCTAAGACCGCATTGACTCAGTGCGGTATTCAGCCTCTCTGGTGTCAAGTCTGATTTTGGAAAAAAAAAAAAAAAAATCCAAAATCAGACAGAGTGTTGAGACCAGAGAGGCTAAGACCGCATTGACTCAGTCCGGTATTCAGCCTCTCTGGTGTCAAGTCTGATTTTGGAAAAAAAAAAAAAAAAAAAAATCCAAAATCAGACAGAGTGTTGACACCAGAGAGGCTAAGACCGCATTGACTCAGTCCGGGTATTCAGCCTCTCTGGTGCCAAGTCTGATTTTGGAAAAAAAAAAAAAAAAAATCCAAAATCAGACAGAGTGTTGAGACAGAGAGGCTAAGACCGCATTGACTCAGTGCAATATTCAGCCTCTCTGGTGTCAAGTCTGATTTTGGAAAAAAAAAAAAAAAAATCCAAAATCAGACAGAGTGTTGACACCAGAGAGGCTAAGACCGCATTGACTCAGTGCGGTATTCAGCCTCTCTGGTGTCAACTCTGATTTTGAAAAAAAAAATGAAAAATCAGACAGAGTGTTGACACCAGAGAGGCTAAGACCGCATTGACTCAGTGCGGTATTCAGCCTCTCTGGTGTCAAGTCTGATTTTGGAAAAAAAAAAAAAAAAAAATCCAAAATCAGACAGAGTGTTGACACCAGAGAGGCTAAGACCGCATTGACTCAGTCCGGTATTCAGCCTCTCTGGTGTCAAGTCTGATTTTGGAAAAAAAAAAAAAAAAAATCCAAAATCAGACAGAGTGTTGAGACCAGAGAGGCTAAGACCGCATTGACTCAGTGCAATATTCAGCCTCTCTGGTGTCAAGTCTGATTTTGGAAAAAAAAAATCCAAAATCAGACAGAGTGTTGACACCAGAGAGGCTAAGACCGCATTGACTCAGTGCGGTATTCAGCCTCTCTGGTGTCAACTCTGATTTTTGAAAAAAAAAAAAAAATCAAAAATCAGACAGAGTGTTGACACCAGAGAGGCTAAGACCGCATTGACTCAGTGCGGTATTCAGCCTCTCTGGTGTCAAGTCTGATTTTGGAAAAAAAAAAAAAAAAATCCAAAATCAGACAGAGTGTTGACACCAGAGAGGCTAAGACCGCATTGACTCAGTGCGGTATTCAGCCTCTCTGGTGTCAAGTCTGATTTTGGAAAAAAAAAAAAAAAAATCCAAAATCAGACAGAGTGTTGAGACCAGAGAGGCTAAGACCGCATTGACTCAGTGCGGTATTCAGCCTCTCTGGTGTCAAGTCTGATTTTGGAAAAAAAAAAAAAAAAAAAATCCAAAATCAGACAGTGTTGACACCAGAGAGGCTAAGACCGCATTGACTCAGTGCGGTATTCAGCCTCTCTGGTGTCAAGTCTGATTTTGGAAAAAAAAAAAAAAAAATCCAAAATCAGACAGAGTGTTGAGACCAGAGAGGCTAAGACCGCATTGACTCAGTGCGGTATTCAGCCTCTCTGGTGTCAAGTCTGATTTTGGAAAAAAAAAAAAAAAAATCCAAAATCAGACAGAGTGTTGACACCAGAGAGGCTAAGACCGCATTGACTCAGTGCGGTATTCAGCCTCTCTGGTGTCAAGTCTGATTTTGAAAAAAAAAAAAAAAAAATCCAAAATCAGACAGAGTGTTGAGACCAGAGAGGCTAAGACCGCATTGACTCAGTGCGGTATTCAGCCTCTCTGGTGTCAAGTCTGATTTTGGAAAAAAAAAAAAAAAAATCCAAAATCAGACAGAGTGTTGACACCAGAGAGGCTAAGACCGCATTGACTCAGTGCGGTATTCAGCCTCTCTGGTGTCAAGTCTGATTTTGGAAAAAAAAAAAAAAAAATCCAAAATCAGACAGAGTGTTGAGACCAGAGAGGCTAAGACCGCATTGACTTAGTGCGGTATTCAGCCTCTCTGGTGTCAAGTCTGATTTTGGAAAAAAAAAAAAAAAAAAAAATCCAAAATCAGACAGTGTTGACACCAGAGAGGCTAAGACCGCATTGACTCAGTGCGGTATTCAGCCTCTCTGGTGTCAAGTCTGATTTTGGAAAAAAAAAAAAAAAAATCCAAAATCAGACAGAGTGTTGAGACCAGAGAGGCTAAGACCGCATTGACTCAGTGCGGTATTCAGCCTCTCTGGTGTCAAGTCTGATTTTGGAAAAAAAAAAAAAAAAAATCCAAAATCAGACAGAGTGTTGACACCAGAGAGGCTAAGACCACATTGACTCAGTGCGGTATTCAGCCTCTCTGGTGTCAAGTCTGATTTTGGAAAAAAAAAAAAAAAAATCCAAAATCAGACAGAGTGTTGACACCAGAGAGGCTAAGACCGCATTGACTCAGTGCGGTATTCAGCCTCTCTGGTGTCAAGTCTGATTTTGGAAAAAAAAAAAAAAAAAATCCAAAATCAGACAGAGTGTTGAGACCAGAGAGGCTAAGACCGCATTGACTCAGTGCGGTATTCAGCCTCTCTGGTGTCAAGTCTGATTTTGGAAAAAAAAAAAAAAAAATCCAAAATCAGACAGAGTGTTGACACCAGAGAGGCTAAGACCGCATTGACTCAGTGCGGTATTCAGCCTCTCTGGTGTCAAGTCTGATTTTGGAAAAAAAAAAAAAAAAAATCCAAAATCAGACAGAGTGTTGAGACCAGAGAGGCTAAGACCGCATTGACTCAGTGCGGTATTCAGCCTCTCTGGTGTCAAGTCTGATTTTGGAAAAAAAAAAAAAAAAATCCAAAATCAGACAGAGTGTTGACACCAGAGAGGCTAAGACCGCATTGACTCACTGCGGTATTCAGCCTCTCTGGTTTCAAGTCTGATTTTGAAAAAAAAAAAAAAAAAATCCAAAATCAGACAGAGTGTTGAGACCAGAGAGGCTAAGACCGCATTGACTCAGTGTGGTATTCAGCCTCTCTGGTGTCAAGTCTGATTTTGGAAAAAAAAAAAAAATCAGAAATCAGACAGAGTGTTGACACCAGAGAGGCTAAGACCACATTGACTCAGTGCGGTATTCAGCCTCTCTGGTGTCAAGTCTGATTTTTGAAACAAAAATCAAAAATCAGACAGAGTGTTGACACCAGAGAGGCTAAGACCGCATTGACTCAGTGCGGTATTCAGCCTCTCTGTTGTCAAGTCTGATTTTGAAAAAAAAAAAAAAAAAATCCAAAATCAGACAGAGTGTTAAGACCAGAGATGCTAAGACCACATTGACTCAGTGCGGTATTCAGCCTCTCTGGTGTCAAGTCTGATTTTTGAAAAAAAAAAAAAAAATCAAAAATCAGACAGAGTGTTGACACCAGAGAGGCTAAGACCGCATTGACTCAGTGCGGTATTCAGCCTCTCTGGTGTCAAGTCTGATTTTGGAAAAAAAAAAAAAAAAAATCCAAAATCAGACAGTGTTGACACCAGAGAGGCTAAGACCGCATTGACTCAGTGCGGTATTCAGCCTCTCTGGTGTCAAGTCTGATTTTGGAAAAAAAAAAAAAAAATCCAAAATCAGACAGAGTGTTGAGACCAGAGAGGCTAAGACCGCATTGACTCAGTGCGGTATTCAGCCTCTCTGGTGTCAAGTCTGATTTTGGAAAAAAAAAAAAAAAAATCCAAAATCAGACAGAGTGTTGACACCAGAGAGGCTAAGACCGCATTGACTCAGTGCGGTATTCAGCCTCTCTGGTGTCAAGTCTGATTTTGGAAAAAAAAAAAAAAAATCCAAAATCAGACAGAGTGTTGACACCAGAGAGGCTAAGACCGCATTGACTCAGTGCGGTATTCAGCCTCTCTGGTGTCAAGTCTGATTTTGGAAAAAAAAAAAAAAAAATCCAAAATCAGACAGAGTGTTGAGACCAGAGAGGCTAAGACCGCATTGACTCAGTGCAATATTCAGCCTCTCTGGTGTCAAGTCTGATTTTGGAAAAAAAAAAAAAAAAATCCAAAATCAGACAGAGTGTTGACACCAGAGAGGCTAAGACCGCATTGACTCAGTGCGGTATTCAGCCTCTCTGTTGTCAAGTCTGATTTTGGAAAAAAAAAAAAAAAAATCCAAAATCAGACAGAGTGTTAAGACCAGAGATGCTAAGACCACATTGACTCAGTGCGGTATTCAGCCTCTCTGGTGTCAAGTCTGATTTTTGAAAAAAAAAATCAAAAATCAGACAGAGTGTTGACACCAGAGAGGCTAAGACCGCATTGACTCAGTGCGGTATTCAGCCTCTCTGGTGTCAAGTCTGATTTTGGAAAAAAAAAAAAAAAAAATCCAAAATCAGACAGAGTGTTGACACCAGAGAGGCTAAGACCGCATTGACTCAGTGCGGTATTCAGCCTCTCTGGTGTCAAGTCTGATTTTGGAAAAAAAAAAAAAAAATCCAAAATCAGACAGAGTGTTGAGACCAGAGAGGCTAAGACCGCATTGACTCAGTGCGGTATTCAGCCTCTCTGGTGTCAAGTCTGATTTTGGAAAAAAAAAAAAAAAATCCAAAATCAGACAGAGTGTTGACACCAGAGAGGCTAAGACCGCATTGACTCAGTGCGGTATTCAGCCTCTCTGGTGTCAAGTCTGATTTTGGAAAAAAAAAAAAAAAAATCCAAAATCAGACAGAGTGTTGAGACCAGAGAGGCTAAGACCGCATTGACTCAGTGCAATATTCAGCCTCTCTGGTGTCAAGTCTGATTTTGGAAAAAAAAAAAAAAAAATCCAAAATCAGACAGAGTGTTGACACCAGAGAGGCTAAGACCGCATTGACTCAGTGCGGTATTCAGCCTCTCTGTTGTCAAGTCTGATTTTGGAAAAAAAAAAAAAAAAATCCAAAATCAGACAGAGTGTTAAGACCAGAGATGCTAAGACCACATTGACTCAGTGCGGTATTCAGCCTCTCTGGTGTCAAGTCTGATTTTTGAAAAAAAAAAAAAAAATCAAAAATCAGACAGAGTGTTGACACCAGAGAGGCTAAGACCGCATTGACTCAGTGCGGTATTCAGCCTCTCTGGTGTCAAGTCTGATTTTGGAAAAAAAAAAAAAAAAATCCAAAATCAGACAGAGTGTTGACACCAGAGAGGCTAAGACCGCATTGACTCAGTGCGGTATTCAGCCTCTCTGTTGTCAAGTCTGATTTTGGAAAAAAAAAAAAAAAAATCCAAAATCAGACAGAGTGTTAAGACCAGAGATGCTAAGACCACATTGACTCAGTGCGGTATTCAGCCTCTCTGGTGTCAAGTCTGATTTTTGAAAAAAAAATCAAAAATCAAAAATCAGACAGAGTGTTGACACCAGAGAGGCTAAGACCGCATTGACTCAGTGCGGTATTCAGCCTCTCTGGTGTCAAGTCTGATTTTGGAAAAAAAAAAAAAAAAATCCAAAATCAGACAGAGTGTTGAGACCAGAGAGGCTAAGACCGCATTGACTCAGTGCGGTAT
>NW_028150594.1:0-22264 GCF_964638095.1 Poromitra crassiceps | reverse complement strand
AAGGAAAAGAGGTCGGCGGCCATGTAGTACTGGCTACCTCTTTTCCTTGCAAAAAGACCAATTATGTACATTTTGGATTAATATTTCATCGTGTGGTGATCTTGTGACCCAACACTTGATTTGACAACATAAATACAATTCATATAAAAAGTCAGTTTAACTAAAAACATTTTTACCATGCCCATGGTTTAAATCATAGAATAGAGGAGTGATCTCTCTCTCTCCAAACTCTTCAGCATGGTGGACGAGAGCCTGCTTGACCGTCTTGTATCCTGCCAGGACCACCACCTTCTTGTGTCCCAAGTAGACTGTGAACACTGACCCATATTTCTTGGACAGCTAAATAGATGAAGACAAGGGAAACATAGAGACATAGAGGAAGATAAGGAATCTGGCACAATAAAAAAATGATATTAATCATAATTTCTAGTATCAAACATACTGAACATACTGTTTGTTGATGCAAGTAAATATGGTTACTTACATAAAGAAACATGTAGGCTACAGTCTCCTAGCAAAGCAATGGGTAGAATTACAGTATTTCAGAGAGATAAGACATTTCTCACATCACATAGAGTATTGTAGGGTCTCTTGAGATCCAGCTGCAACATGTTACCAAGCAGGGGAAGAGGTTTGGGTCCTGGAGGCTCCTTCCTCTTTTCCTGGGAGCTGAAGCTGGAGGAGAAGAGGTAGAGGACCAGCAGGAACACAGCAGCCCCCAACAGGGAGACTGAACTGGAAGACTGGAGAAGACCTTCCAGTAGAGACATGGTCCCAGACGCACCAGGGACTGAACTACTCCACAAGTGCGAGCCCTGTGATTAAACAGATAGTTTGGATTATTTGACACCGGGTTGTATGAGGTATGTATCGACAGTATAGGAGAGTAAGAAGGCCCATCTAAACACATCAGTTTAAGTGTACACTATTAACGTTTTCAGCTCTTTACCTTTCCGGTAAAACCTCGCTCCGTGACTTCCGGCTATGGTCGGAATGTAGAAACCAAAGTGCTGTACTATAATGTTATGGATCCAGCAAGTTTCTTCAAGTACTTCTTTGAATATTTCGTTTGCCCATTCTTCTTATTTTGTCTCTAACTCGTAGTGACTGGCAAGGTTAGGCTGCATACTGCTGCATTTCTATGGGGGAACGAAAGCACTGCGGACCAGAACACAGGACCGGAACACGGGGCAGGACATCCTGCCTATAGTATTATATACATGTGGTGGGTGGCGCCAACGAGAAAAGGGGAGGTGCCCGAATTATCATTATGTATGTATTTTAATTAAATGTTAAAACTACACGACTGCTTTAAAATACCTGGTACGTCGATGGTAACTGTCCTATCGACTACCAGCCGCCTTCAACCCAGCAGGGAAGCAGATGATCTGCAATACATGATTAAACAATAAATGTCACTCATAGGCTCACAGAGTACCTGACCCGGTGAGGACTGTCCCGGTGTTGATCACCACCTCTCCTGGGCTGAACAAGGTGGTCTTTAACCTGGTTGAGTGTTTAGGCTGCTGGGCGTACTGGGCGGATGACAATGGGGACCTCGGGGCTTAATTTTTGGCCTATTTCTACCCGTTCAAGTGGCAGTGAATCACTTTTTGGCACAACACCAGTCTCCATTTCTCCAAACTGATACCGTGCCGGCTGCATTCTACTGCATGTAGTAAACTACATTGACTGTTGACAAGCTCATACAACCCCACATCAAAAAATCCGAACTATCCCTTTAATGTGTAGTAGCCTAACAAGTAGGCCTAGGCTACCAGCATTTTGTATAGCATGTAGCCTAACAGCACAAAGTGCTTTACGATAAGACAAAAAAAACATTATGGGGAGCTAGGAAACAGGACCAAGAGAAAGTAGGTTAAAATTAAAATGATACTGAAATAGAATGACAAAAGAGAAATGGCACAGATTAAATTAATGCAAGCTAAAAAAAAAAGAAGAAAAGTAAGCTACATAAAACCAAATCTGTAAGATTTAAAAGATTACACGCGTGACTCCAGCCTTGATGGCAAAACCACAGGGACTTTCAGCCGAACTGAACTAGGACTAGGCTACAGTGATTTGCATTTACTGTGATGATGTGAAATCTTAAAAAACAAATTATATGCAGTTGAGTTGTCAATGATAGCATAGCCTACCGGTATGTCAAACCAGATAAATGGGCTATTTTAATAGAAATTGTAATATTTGAATTGTAGGCTATACATTCTTTATGTAGCCTACATGATACTAAGGTTAGTTAGCTATCTCTCCAGTCCTACCAGGCTCTTGGAAGCGGTCAACAATTATTTCCTCCAGAGATCATCTGTGTGACAGTGGTATTTAGCAGCTTGACAGTCAGTTGGTCCGTTTCTGCAGTAGAGAAGACTTTTCACTCGTAATGAATTTATTTCCTCCTTGGCAGAAAAACACAAGACTCGAGCCTCCAGAAACTCCCGCAGGACAGGTTCAACTGAAACGAAACCCTTGACTAATCGACCGGACTGATAAAAATAGGTGCAAGCAAAACACTAATGAGGGTTTCCACATTCCAATCATGGAAGTTGGAAACCCTCATTAGTGTTTTGCTTGCACCTGTGTTTACCCTGCCTTTTCGACACAAAATGGCGCCCTAGCAGGGTGGGAATTTCGTCATTTTAGTTGCAAGGCCAACTGGCCTTCCGCTGCGGTCCGCATCACAATTTTTTTAGAGCACAAGACCAGGGTACAAACAATAGGCCATTGCTCTATTGACAGCATTAAAATTAGCCAATGACACATCCTTTGCAGAGGGCAGTCTACATTAAACTGGTAGCAGGGCACTGCCAAGGTGGCTAATAGGGCTCTCAGGGCATCTCAGGCCAGAGAGAGGGGCAATGCAGGCCATGGCACGATGGCCTCCTGCTCGTTAGCCTAGCGGCTGTATACACACACACACACACACACACACACACACACACACACACACACACACACACACAGATTAAATTCTGATTAATCATTAACTGTTATTTAACAGTTGTGACTTGTAAACTGTTACTGACTCAACCCAATATCAAACTAAAAAACTGTGACTGTAATCATTTGGGTTGAAGTATATAAATGAAATAGTTCAGCTTCATTGAATCAAAACAATGAATAGTGAGATCATGAAAGGTGTGAATTACTGATTTCAAAACGGAGAACCAGACAGTGTCTTTGCTTCCATTTGCATAGAGCATTATTTAATTTAAAAAGAATAGCAATACATACACAGTTGACAAGGTCAGTTGCATGGTATACAGTATACACAATTACAATGATGTAAATTCCCTTTTTAAATATGATACATTGTATTTCCGCATCACCAATTCAGCATTACCATCAACACAAACCTTTCTTTTTCCCCCTCAACTTAAGAATGCAACATTTAAGTTGATTCAAGTCATCAGGTGTAAGAGACATGAACTGTGCAAATACATACAAACGTAACAAAGAAAACTCTTTAAGACCAATAATAAGCCCCATACAGTGTCTTCCTGGAATGTCAGTCTCTACTTCAGTGTCTTTTCCACACACTTGACATTTAACATTTTGCTACCGGTCAGACAAAGCGCTTCAAATCATACCAAGCTAACCATTAACAAAGTTGATTCATTTACTTGAGTGCTTTTTTGCTTATGTGTAAAATAATAAATACATTCATCTCTCGTCTGTGGAGGCAGAGGGAACTTGTTGAGAGTAGGAATGTCACTTTCACTTGTAGCTACACGAGCAAGTTAACATGATTGCAACTTCCTTTCCACAGGGCGGAAAGGAGGGAAACCGAGAATATCTTCTACATGGTGAGAATGTTGTTTTGATACATTAACTGACTTGAGACGTGAATCTTTCTGCAAGTTCTTGAAATAGGACACGCTAAACAGAAGTTAACAGAAGCACATCGAAATACAAGAGGAACAAACAGCGCTGATCATTTTCCTCAGAACAACGCATGTATCACCCATTTACACCTGCTTTTCAAATGCGACCTGTATCTGGATACTTTATCTAGATAATGGTCGCACTTAAAAACCAGGTGTAAATGGGGTGTAAGAGATCTGAACACAATGTGAGCCAGGCTACCTCCAGATGTGGTCAGGAAGATCGGATCACATCATGATCACAATGCATTTACACCTTGCATTAAGCATGAATTTTTTCCTTATCCGGATAACATCCAGATCTGGATACAGGTCACATTTAAAAAGCAGGTGTAAATGGGGTGTATTTGTAGAGGCTTTGTTAAACTCACAGGTTGGTTCATGGCTTTCCTTGAAGGAGAAGCTCTGCACTAAAGATGCAGTGGCCTTCACAATAACAATCAATCTCCTGGTTTAATAATGAAGGAATATCACAGCACTGGTATAGGAACGGCTGGATGAGTTCTGGGATAGTGTGTTGTCTAACTCTCTTTCGCCCCATTTACACCTGGTTTTTAAATCCAGATAACTTATCGGGATACAGGTTGCATTTAAAAACCAGGTGTAAATGTGGTCTCTCTCACACCAAAACACACACACACACACACACACACACACACACACACACACACACACACGCAATCTAGTAAGTCAAGACGTCCCATTTCAACATCCCATTGGAAATAATCTTGTGTGTCACAGATAGAGAAACCCATGTAGCCACACATAAATGACTTCAGCACTAGTGCCCAACATGTCTTTTGGAATAGGTCCCATGTAAACTGTAATGGCTGGAGATCATGACATGGTCACGCACAGTTGCTGTAAGTTGTTTGGCGGCAAAAACTAAAAGAGGTGCAAAGAACCATCGGCTTCACAAGAGCTGAACAGACTGGAGTAAATATACTCTTTAAGATAAATCTTTGATTAAGACGATCTTCCAAATGATTGCTACTAGTATCTCTATGATCTCCCAATATCGTGCATTTCTGTAAAATGTAATTCACGCATGCATTCATTAATGTGCCCAAAACAGTATTTTAGGATCTGAATGAGTAAGTGGTTTTAGTACCATGAATACATTACATTATTTACATCTGGCAACAACATTAAGCGGCTTTTAAGGATAACCAGGCTTTTTGTTTGGGGCAATATAAAGGGGGGAAAAAAACTCTTTTGTTAGATAAGGCGCAAAGGTGTGCAACTATTTCATAAGTATTGAATGGAGTGGTTCATTCTCTTGTGATTATTAACAATCACAACTGAGCACAGATTCTCAGAAACACAACAATCAAGTGATAAAACAAAATTATAAATAACAAAAAAAAGACAAGCTGCACACACAGAAGTGCACATGCATATAAACCCTGTCTGTCACACAATGCAGAGTAGTACGTACTAATTTTCATATCTAACGGGTACGTGTCATTGTCTTTTGTTTTCGACCTCACTGAACGGTTTAGTGTTAAGGTCCTGTTACTTGGTATAGTCGACCCCCTCAATCCCCACCTGTTCTAATCCTAACTTCCTTATCGCAAAACAAGAATGGCATGAATGAGCCAACAAAGACACATCAGGGCGATAGAGGAGCAGAAATGCCAAGGCTGATGTTTGGAGGCTGGCCTGTGTGGCCTGTGTGTGTGTGGTGGGCAAGTCACAGCAGAGGTCAAAACGGAGCTGGACGTACGCGGCCAGCGGCCACAGGACGGCCAGAGGGGGGCGCACTCTGCTCCAGCCCTGCACAGGAGGTGTATAGGCCGGTGTGTCCTGTGTGCACAGGTGTGGTATACAGTAACTGAGGCAAATCCATGTACACAGGTCATCCACACACACAGTAGAAAATGGAGATTGGACGGATGGCTTCTTCTTCACTCCACTTATTTCCTGCCGCCCTCTGTGCAGTGCTGGAACTGGGCGAAGCTGAGGAACACCTGCTCCAGTGAGATCTGGCCCACACAGTAGTCTTCAATACAGTATTTCTCCTTGGCTGCCTCCAAAGTGCCAAACACCTGAGGGGGAGTGGAGGAAGACGACGGTCAGGCAATCGATCTCTAGCCTTGTTCAAAGTTTTGAGCCAAGGTCAGAATTTAAAGCTACAGTTTGGAGCGAATTGTACATTTAAGTATTCCATTGAGGCTACAATGTTATAATTCAGGTAATTGAAATAATTATTCATAAGTGAGATAGATCAGCAGTACTACTTTTTGTCCTCTAGAGGGCAGTCTAACACCACAAGTGAAGGCATGCATTTATCCGCATGCCATTTAGCAAAGTGGAGAGAGTTTCCTCTGTAAAGCAGTTACCTGTGCCCAGGTGAGACTTTTGTCTGTCAGGTGATAGTGCACCATACCCTGGTGCTCATCCTTCAGTAGGCTTCCTGTGGCGAGAGAAAGACCATTTAGTTGAATCTGCTTTTTTTTAGTGATGGATCATCCTAACAATAACAACCCCTTACTTCTTACATTTGGTGAATAACAGATACATTTAACACATTGAGTGCCAGCCGTTTTTTCAATGCTGTAGGTAAGTTGTGCCAGGTTTTTTTTTTAGGATTCTGGCTCATTTTACAAGAGCCGAGGATTCTTTTCTGTTAAGACTTCGTGAACACCAATCATCTAAAAAGAACTAATAGAATGTGTGCTTTCTCTGTCTAAAAGAGTTAGTTTGTAGAGTTAGTAGTTATGTAGATATTAGCCGTTGAGTACAGCATGGTTTCAGAGATTTTCAGATAGTTTTGAGATAAATGGATTTTTAGAACCACCTCACGTGCCTGTGATTATGGGTGCCCTTGGGCAAGTCTGTATACTGTTTTGTGTGTGTGTGTGTGTGTGTGTGTGTCTGTGTGTGTCTGTGTGTGTGTGTGTGTGTGTGTGTGTGTGTGTGTGTGTGTCTCCAAACTCCTCCCTCCGTAGGTGTGGCTTTGCAGTGTTTTGTCACAGGCGAGTTTCTGTTGCCTCACAGATCCCAAAAAAATAGAAGGGAATCGCAGGAGCGGGGAAGAGGAGAGGAGAGGCGAGGGGGGGGGGGTTAGACACGGGAGAGAAATTCCTTCGCGATCCCCTTCTTCCAATCTTGAGGCAGCCTACTCCGCTCTGCTGCTGCTGCTGCTGCTGCTCCTCTGGGCTGGTGGTGCTGGCGGCTCTCGGGCGAGTCTGGAAACGGGCTCGTTCGTTTCTTGAGGTGTCGGCTGAGAGCTTTGAAGAAGCTTTTGCGATTCTGGTCTTATTTATGCGCAAAGGTACTCGAGTGTGTGTGTGTGTGCGCGCGCGCGCGCGCGCGCGCGCGTGTGTGTGTGTGTGTGTGTGTGTGTGTGTGTGTGTGTGAAATCGAAAGAGTTTTCGCCCAGCTATTTCCTTGAAAATTAGAATGGCTTTCTCCCGCGGACTGGCTTTCTCTCTGTCTGGAGAGAACTGTCGCCACTTAGTGGTCGGTAAAATAGATTATACACATTCTCTTCCTCCAATATTGATATAGAAGACGTAAAAGGGGTTGATTGATGTCCCACCGTCAAAAAAAAAAAATGTTTATGTAAGACGAGATATCTCGTCTTTGGCACTCAACGGTTGGATTATGTAAGACGAGATATCTCGTCCATGGCACTCAACGTGTTAATTTGGTTATCAGCCTAAGTGTGTGTGTGTGTGTGTGTGTGTGTGTGTGTGTGTGTGTGTGTGTGCGTGTGCGCACGCGCCTCTGACCTGGGAAGGTGCTTTCGATGAAGTCTTTAAATAGCTGCAGGTCACTTTCCTCCAACTCAGTCTCGACGTGTACTTTAGCCAGCAGGGTGTAGCCACTGCCAAACTTGCTCTTCAGGTGCTGGGGACTCCCGAGGCACTTGAACTGACCATTGACCATCACCGCAAGCCTGGTGCAAAGCGCCTCACATTCCTCCATACTGATGACGGGACAGCCCGGGAGGACAGAGGAGAGAGATGGAGTAGGAAAGTGTAAGACGCATGACGGTATGAATCTTGGGTTTGATTATTTTGAGAGGCAGTAATGAATTGGAACCGATGCACTACAGGTTTTCGAAGGCAAGTAACAGCTGTTGACTGAACCAATATGTGTGTGTGTGTGTGTGTGTGTGTGTGTGTGTGTGTATATAATGCTCACCTATGAGAAGTTATGATTATGGCCTTGCCAGACTCCCGTGTGCGTGTGACGGCGTCCCATAGCAGCCGTCTGGCCACAGGGTCCATCCCAGTCGAAGGCTCATCCAGGAAGATGACCGGAGGCCCGCCAATCAGAGCAATGCCTGCACTCAGTTTCCGCTTGTTGCCCCCACTGCGCATTTTCATGTTTATATGTGACACACACACACACACACACATCTCAAATTAATGGTTAACACAATAGGGGACTATTCAAGGCAAGCTATTGAACACAACGATGGCGGGTGTAGGATGCAAAATGGCTCCAATTTCTCCCTTGCCTACCTGTAGCTGCGGACCAGTTTATCAGCATGAGGCTCCAGCAGCAGTGACCTCAGGATGTTCTCCACACAGCCGGACACATACTTCTCTGGTATCCCCCTGAGCCTGGCATACATACTCAGAGTCTCTCTTCCTGTCATGTGGTCCAACACAGCGTCAAACTGGGGACAGTAGCCGATGCGCTGCTGCACCTGCAGCACAGAGATGAATGTACGTTTCAAAATACCAGCATGTATGACATCTGAACAAAACACCCTATTGCCACCGCCTGCAGATAAAACACTGCCTTCCGCCTGCAGAGACTGCTCACATGTGCCACCTGGCGGTTGTTGGTGCGCACTACATCTACTAGTGCAAAAAAACTGGAATATACAACCATTACCGCAACCACTGTGGCCATACTGTTGCAGTAAAGGGGTATAACAGGTAACATCTGTACATATGAAAACAAAAAGTTAGATTTTGTTTGATGAACATTAGGGCAAAGGCAATCATTTCCAATGGAAGCCAAATCTTAAGCTCTCAAATGGTTTTCATTTCATGTGTCTATCTGCTATAGAGACTTTAGTAAACATTGACAATTCTGTCAAGTTTGACAGAAAACTCAGATGCCTTAGGTTTTAGAACTTTGGCCTTAGGTCTTAATGGGTTAAATACCTCTTCTAGGTCGCCAATGCCACATGGGAATGGCCGACTGCAATGCAATCAGACTGCAGTGAACCGCAAAAGCCAATTTATCTTGTACTCGATATGAACCCCATTGTCATCCGTCTCTTCCTCCCTCTCCTACCTTCTTGATGTCACTCAAGATGCTGTAACCGTCAATGTAGGCATCCCCAGAGGTGACGCTCTCGTCCCCGGTCAGCATCTTAAAGGTAGTGGTCTTCCCTGCTCCATTGAAGCCCAGCAGACCAAAACACTCCCCTTTGCCCACAGCTAGAGACAGCCTGTCCACCGCCAGGAGAGTCTCGCCACCGCTGTACACCTGAGCAAGCCAGATAACACACACTGCTGTACACCTGAGCAAGCCAGATAACACAGGATTCATACCAGCGCTTTCCATCTCAAACAACACACACACACACCAGTCACGCAAGTCTGAGCACCGAGGCACTCTCTGTCACAGTGAGTGTCTCTCTCTCTCTCTCTCTCTCTCACACACACACATCATATCACTTCATATCACATCAAAACATGCAGTCGAGGTCCTGCACTGTGTACCTTGGTGAGTTCCTGCAGTACAAGGGGGCTGCCGACCATGGACTCTACCATCGGCTGACACTCCAGAACCCTCTTCCTCTCTTCGGCCACATCCCTGTCCTCCGGATGCAGTGCAGCATCCTCTATCAGAGGTAGCTAACATGCGCACGCATGCACACACACACACGCGCACGCACACACACGCGCGCGCACACACGCGCACACACACACACACACACACACACACACACACACACACACAGCTGTGTTAGTGTTGGAAGTGTATGATACCAAATATCTTCAACACAAAGTAGGATATTTCTCCCAACAGACTACAGAGGGCTGTCAGGTGATGTAAAGCATGCTCTGGCAGACACAGTGCAAGTCCACAGCTCTTATAGTGATTTGGAGTATGCACTACTAGGGCTACAGACACGACAGTTTACTATGTCACAGTACCCTACATTTGGAACCATCTGAATGATCAGATCATTCACTGTACCTACACCCATGACTCATATTGTTTTCAGAAATCTTCCTTTTTATATGGCTCATTTTAAATACATTTAACTTGGCAAACGTGCAGTTTTCCAATGAGACCTCCTACATGGTCCGAGCTGTGGTTGGCAGGAGATTTTTGATGCAAGCCACAAAGCCTCCAATCTCACAAAAAAAAAAAAAACGGAAAAATATTAGACCCTAGCACCCACCTCTGAGTGCATCAATCTGCCAAATTCAACCCTCCCGCCCTCCCTCTACCTGCTTGTGTCTTCTGCCCAGGGAGCAGAGGAGACACTGGAGAGTGCGGACACACTGAAGTTCTAACCTGCTTGTGTCTTCTGCCCAGGGAGCAGAGGAGACACTGGAGAGTGTGGACACACTGAAGTTCTAACCTGCTTGTGTCTTCTGCCCAGGGAGCAGAGGAGACACTGGAGAGTGTGGACACACTGAAGTTCTAACCTGCTTGTGTCTTCTGACCAGGGAGCAGAGGAGACGCCGGAGAGTGCGGACACACTGAAGTTCGATGACAAACAGCAGCACAATGAAGACTAGGCCCTGCAGTGAGAAGGCCACCAGGAAGCGGCCTACACCAGGCTCCGACATGGAGAAGTAGTTCTCCTGGTACGTGATGTCTGGGACACAACAACACAACTTATGTTAAGTAGCGTAAGTGCGCAAGTGCGTTTTCAGGGGTTGACATATCTATATTTATAAGATTCTTCATCATTCGTGTAATAATAGTCAGTATAATGAAGACCGTGACCATTCAAAGCCATGTGTAATATTGCCACCCACATAATGAGTCGTCATTATGATGATATCTTCAACAGTCATTACATTAAATGGTCAATTCTGGCAGCATATCACATTGTTATTGTGAGCTTGCCAATCTCAAAGCAACAACATTTAGCACCTCTACACTAAAAGTAAATACCTCTTCTCTCTGCGTATCTAGAGTTAAGCTGTACTTACTGAGGACCTTGCAGATGACTAGGGTGAAGGGAGGTCTGGAGGTACAAAAGGTGATGAATTCGTAGTTCTGGTAGAATTGGCTGAAGGACATGCCCAGGCAGTAGTTTGGGAAGATCAGGAACACCTTATCCAGCAGATGTGCCATGTCCTGCAGGTTCAACTCTGGACAAGGAATTGAGAAATTAAATAAGGGAGGAGAGAATCAACAAGGCAAAGGGAACATTATTTTGTACCTTTCTCAATGTCTCATACCTTGCTCAAGTCTACTTAAATAGGTATGGAGACAATGGGGATCAAACCTGGGTCCTTCCAGGCGGGGTCTTTCCAAATCCCTCAATTTATAATTCTATCGAATCAGTTAATCAATTAAGGAACAAGGACAGTCTGCAAAACCTTAATGATTCTCATCCAAAACTTTTAGCTCAACTCTGCACTCAACACTCATCCAAACCTGCCACTGTTTTGAGTTTTCATCTCCCCCCAAACTTCCAGATAATTTGAGATACTCCAAATGTCTACAAGCAGCTCTCCTCTCACCTGGGATGGTCATGATGGTGACAGCCAGAAAGGTGGCCGTGCCAGAGATGATGTTGAAGATGGTGAGGCGTGTGTAGGCGGTGGCGGCGGTGGAGAAGAGGAAGCTGAGCAGGTACATTAGAGGCACCACGGCCCAGCCGTACAGCAGCAGCATCAACAGCACGTCCACCAGGTGGTTGTCCTCTACAAAAGCCTTGACTGCAAACGCCTGGAACACCACCTGAGAGAGGCGAGCAGGACGGGACAGAGGGAGAGTGAAGTAAACATGGGAGGCAGAGGGAGAATGATAGAAGAGAAAGGGCTTCCCTGTACAGAGATAGAAGATGTAAAGAGCCAGCCACGACTCATGTGGTGCCCTATGCAAGATTTTAGCCCCTTGGATCAGTTGTTCACATTGGTGCCTAACTTTGTGTAAATGTGGGAGGGCAAAATGGGAAGAGGGTGGGGGGTCTGGGAGAGCTCCCTTAACAGTATCTGGTTTGTGTAGAGTGCCAAAGTCATGCCCTCTTCCGGGTTTCCCATAGACGTAAAGAAAAAGAAAAGAAAAAAAAAAGTGGTCAGAGTGAAATGTTCTATGGTCTCCTGATTCTGAATATAGCTGAATCGCTTGGTTTGACCAAGTAAAACTCCTCTTATAAGGACTTTTTGAAACGTCTATGGGAAAATGAATGGGGAAGGAAATCCCTTAGGTCCCATGTCCAAAAAGGTGTGACTTTGGTACTCTATATATACTGCGATGCGTGATTCATATTACATTAAAGAACCCAATTCATTTAAAGAGATGCTATATAAACACAGGCAAACCCCCACAAGCAAAACTCAGACTGACCAGCATGAGGACACAGGGCAGCAGGAAGTTGACCAGGTCCCACAGCAGGGCAGAGAACCAGAAGTTTGACAGGTAGACCCCGCTGACCTGCTGCACGTGCTTGGACTTAATGGCCGACTCTGTAACCAGTAACAGGGCAAAGGTGCTGGACAGGGAGGCCATACCGTACATCAGGTTGATGGCGATGGCAAAGCCCGTCTGACCCCTAAGGATGAAGGGAAGGACAACAGAGAAGGTTAGGAGGGAAAGGAGACGAGGAGGTGGAAAGCCAGAGGAGGAATTGAGGAGAAATGGTGCAACGGGAGGATGAAAAGAGAGCGAGATACAGAAAACCGGTTCAAATGATCTCGCTAATCCTTCAACTTGGTTCAATGCAGGTGGCGTATTGATTTGTCAGACTTGATTTGTCAGACTTGGGTTATCTTGGGTAACGGCACGCTCCTGTTTTGACAAAGTATTGAGTCGAAATCAAGATCAGTATGATCAGCATAATTGGCTGGCACAATACCATGGCTTTGTACTGCGGCCAAGCAAGAGTTATCATTACGTCTGCCAACAGAGTTGGCCGGAACGTCATGTTTTTGCCCCCGTTTGTCTGTTTGTTGGCAGGATATCTCAAAAAGTTATGAACGGATTTGCATGAAACTTAGTTTGCAGAAAGGTTGGTCATGAAACTTAGTTTGCAGAAAGGTTGGTCATGGGACAACTTCCAACTGATTCACTTTCCACGCTACTTTTACAGACCAGAATATCTCAAACGGCCTTGAAGAGTTTAGTCATCAATATATGATGTATGCTAGCAGTACATGTAGGTAAGATGATTTTGGGTTTAAAAACCTACATGAATGTACAGTATTGGGATGAAAATATTTTAAGGAAATTAATTAAATGCATAGTTTTCCCAGTATGCAACTAGACATACCTAGCTAGGAACTACTAATTTTAAAAGTAGCTGATTGTGTGTAATTATAGATCCCAACATTTTTAGATAAGAAAAATTATTTGTTGGTTGCAACTGCGACTTATTCAAAGAAGCATGTCCCCTAGCCACTTGTTGTCAGCTCCTTCTTTCTCACTAGCTCACTCATTTACCCATCCATACTCCTTTCTACTCAGTGAGGCCATTTACACCTGGCATTAACATGCGTTTTTGGTGATCTGATTGCAATCTGATCACCCAAAATGGGGGTCCTCTCAATCCGCATACAGTTCCCGTATCCAGATTGAGAGGACACATTGCATTTACACTTGTGTTCAATGTGGTCACAATGCATCCCTGACCACCTCCGGATGTGGTTTGGCAGATCAGATTGCAATCCGTCTTCAATGTGTCTTGGGGGCGTTTACACCTGTAGTTTCAAGTGGTCAAGCACAATCTGATTGCAATCTGATGACAGAAAACGCATGTTAATGCCATGTGTAAATGGCCTCAGTTGAGTGTACCCCTGTTTGTTCAATCTCTTGTCTCGAACTCACTGCGTCCCCCGACACCCTGCACTCACTCAGTTAGCTGGCTCTGGGCGATCTCAGAGAGGTTGCGTGGCATGGGGTAATTGCCGGTCTGGATGGAGGCGTTGGGCCCTGCCATGAGCTTGAACAGGGCATTGTCCAGCATCATGAGGGCTGTGGCGGGCGTGTGGTAGCCCTCGTTGTTGAAGTAGGCTGTTGCCTCTACAAAGCGATTGCTCCTGCCGCGGAAAGCGGCGCCCACCACACAGTGCTCGTTGAAGGCTCCGCCCTCCTCCTCTGCCTGGGTCAGGATGTAATCAGTGAAGTCTGAGGGGGGTGATGAGGAGGAATGAGTCAAACAATAAACAGTCAGCTATGTAGTCAGAATTCCCAGGTATTTATTTTTGATAACCTTCAACACATTGAGGAAAAGAGACTCATTATTACACAGTCTTTCATGGTGACCTCCAGGCTAATTAAGCCTCTTGTCTACCTTGTGAAAAGCACTTTGAATTACAATTGGAATGTGTATGAAATGTGCTATATAGGTAAGCACACCTCGCATTTTTCCATCTTAAGGGCAGTTTAGAGTCCAGCGATTTATGGTCGTTGCGACCGACCATGATCACATTCCATCGTTGGTGATAACGACAAGTGTTTATAGAGACAGTCCGCATGTCTGGGAACGCCCACAAAATGTTAAACGGCTGGCGCGCGAGTGGGGTAAAACCGCCCATATATCTCATGGGCTGCCTCACCAAAAGACGGTGCTGCGGCTCTAAACTACAGGTTTGGGGGTTCTAGAGCAGAACACAAGACGTCTGCTCAGATGTGCGTTTACTGCGGTGGTTAAATCCCTGATCGTGTCTGCCTGGGCTGGGCTATCACCTAAATTCTAACTTTGCTGAATGGATAGAACGGGGTTTTTTACCCCACCCTGACCACGCCCCCAGCCAGGCTGAGCCAGCTAAACCAGCGTCTATGACGAGACGTGGCCTCAACCTATACTTCCAGCGACGGGCGATATGCCAGCGTTGTGATGAACGTTGCGACCATCGTCAAGACTTCATCTGGATTCAACCTTGACCCCATCGTTGGCTCCGCTGTCATGACAACCACAATTTGTTTCTCTCCTACCGCAATTTCTGAAGCCACTAGTTAGCTAGTTAGTTGAATTAACAATGGCAGAAGATCACATATTTGTCAAAAACTTAATAAACACAATGACACGGTTCCCGTGCCTTTGGGCTAAAGACCGGGCAGATTATAAAGATGCTGTTAAAAAGGCAAATGCCTGGAAAGCAGACATTCTCAACACAGACTAACCATACAGCATGTTAGCAAGCAGATAGACAGTATTGTAATGTTGCAATCAAAAGGGTAACGTGACTGACTTGACTGGCAGCTTCTCTGTCTGTCCGTCCGTGTTGGCATTAATCCATGTGAAAATATAACACATCCTGCTCAGCGCCTCTGCGATGCGTTCTCCTCTCACCTGGGTGTTTATACTTTTTACGAGCGACAGCGTCCAAAATCAGCGTCAAGCAATTCTGGAAAGGTCGTCACGTTCAGCGATACCCGTTGGGCTATGATAAATCGCTGGACTCTAAACTGCCCTTTATTCAGTCCACTCACCAGTGATGTTGATGGGCTGGCCTAGCTGGGCAGACAGCTGGGAATTGTATGCGTCTGCCAGCACAGTGGCCAGGGGACCCGCCCCGGGCTCCAGGGCCACAGGCACCCTAGTTTGGCCATAGCGACGGAGGGCCAGCCTCAGCTCGGGGGCCGTCTGGTGGTCGGGTAAGGAGCGTGCCACAATCAGAGCCACGACAGTGAAGACCAGGGGCACCAGGAACTGAGCCACCATCACCTTCCAGTTCCTCCAGCTGTAAAGCGCCCGCTTCAGGAACATGGCATAGAACTGCTGCAGGTATAGTCGGACCTGGTGCGGGACAACGGAGATGGAAAGGGATAGAAATGTGATCAATATGAGTGATAATCATGAAAAATAATAATAATAATAATATTTCAATAAATAATTGATTAAAAAAAAGCAGGAAAAATGAATTGCGAGGTGACGGCTTTAACGTTTACAGTGCTGCGTTGTACAAACTCTACACAAGCCTGCGCAGTATGTAGCACATTCCTCTATGTCCCTCCTTTGAATGAAAAGCATTGGTTGTCTCATCATCTCGTCTCACCCCGGTGTTCAGCTTGATGTTGGAGCAATCCTCTGAGATGAGCGTGCCGCTGTCTGTGAAGTCAGTGTTATCGGTCATACCACTGATGCTACTGGCGTCGTCCGTGCTCCAGTCATGGGAGCGTCTCTCATGTTGGTACTGCAGCGCTGGCAGTTGGATCGCCTGGATGTCCAAACTGGAATCCACCAACTTCCCCACCCTGAACGCATAAATCACCTGGTGGTTATCCACTAGCGAAGACAGCTTAAAAGTATGATGTACCTTAAATATGAAGTCTTCATTTTCGATAGCATCTGGCTATGGAGTTAGAAGTCCTGTGTTTTGGAAGTGTGTTGTTGCCACTAATTCTGTGATAATCAAAGCAAATTTTTATTCTGTTTCTGCACTTTGTGATGTGCCTGGGTCAGATATGTGACTACATTTTTTTTTTTTCAAAGTCAAACAATATACATTGCTATTATGATGGATTATTAATTTTCACTGCATTGCATGTTGTTTCTGAAAAAAAAAGAAAATAGGAAATACTTAGACTCGTGTGTTGATCAGAGTTGTGAGGATTGGGTGGGCTGATTTTCAGATTTCAAATTGGGCAAGTTAGAGAATGGCTGCACTAGGGTGTAATTTATCCACTGCTAATGGATTTATGATTTCAGAAATAAAAGATGTTTCAAACTTAAAATATGTTTGGAACTCCCCTTTCTCTTGCATTCAAATATCTCTCTGTACATCCCAATGATCTCCGTGACTCCAACAAATGAAACTGCTGCATGAGCTAAAAAAGCATCAACCTGTTCATCTGATTTACAACAGGAGAATTGGTATCAAGAACCCAAATTCCACTGATATGGAGTTAGATGGATTGCCACATCCACACATGCCTATTTCTCTTGACAGTCTGTGTCACACTACCTGAGGAAGACCTCCTCCATAGTGGTTACTGAAGCTCCATAGCTGGCGATGCCCAACTCATCTCTGTTCATCTCCAGCTCAGCAAACAGCAGCTCAAACCTGGGAGCAAACAAAACAAAGTTCATGAGGAAAACACATTACACACCGCCTCACAGTGGATTAAATGTTAACGCATAGTATCAACGTAAGGGGAATATAAAGCCACTTCACTCAGTATCACCATCTTTTAAAATAAAAGAATCTTCAACACTTGGATAGTCTGCCTACAGAGTCTACGGAGTATTTGTAACATTTCGACAGATCATTGGTGGACATTCAACAATTCAACTGTTTAACAGATGTTAAACAGATTATCGATAGGGTATGTGACAATTCATGAACACACCTACTCCAGATGATGAGAATCAGGCGTGTGGAACGGGAAGCAAACAGAATCTATTGAATCGTTGAATGTCAACTAATAAACGGTTGAAATATTAATAAAAAAAAATACTTTGTAGTAGAGTCTCTGTAGGTGGACTATCCAAATAAAGTATTAAACAAATAATCTATATATATTTTTTTTACTCTTTGGATCCTGCTTGGACTTAAATCATAGTAACAGTAATATGTGCCACTGTCAAATTAAAGTGTTTAGCGTGTGTTAATGTGTGTGTGTGTGTGTGTGTGTGTGTGTGTGTGTGTGTGTGTGTGTGTGTGTGTGTGTGTGTGTGTGTGTGTGTGTATTTGTGTGTGTGGGGGGAAGTATTGATTTTCAGGGAATAAGAGAACATAAAATGAGACAAGAGGAGATAGTGTGACAGAGTGTGATAGAGAGAGAGTTGACCCTAGTGGCAGGACTTGTTGATACATGTGTAGTCTGTCTCACACATATCACTCTGACACAATCTGGGATACAGAGAAGTGTTAATTGGAAACACTGAAATGGAACACTGTAGGCTCCAGGGTTTGCACCATTCTCCATTCAGCTCTGTGTATGTGTGTGTGTGTGTGTGTGTGTGTGTGTGTGTGTGTGTGTGTGTGTGTGTGTGTGTGTGTGTGTGTGTGTGTGTGTGTGTGTGTGGGAGGTCAGAGGTCAGTGAACAAAGACTCGAGCGCCTCACCTGCCGGTGCTTTCCTTGGGCAAGATGTAAGAGAGCTCCGCCCCCGCGCTGCTCTCCAGCGTGGCGTTGGGGACGTACATGTGGACGAGGCGCGTGATCTCCGACACGTTGCACAGAGCGTCCTTCACTATGACCATGTGGTAGCCAGCACCTGGTGGCCAGTGGAAAGGATAAACGTGTATCAGGAGGACCATTATGTTTCCACGGGTAATAAGCATGTAATCCGGTCATAAGTGCGTCACCACATTTGGAGTGTCTGTTATGTTTTCAATTCCCCTTAAAGTCCAGGTTACGGTATATGAAGTGCTTCCAATACACGGGGACCAATCACAACCTTTTGAAAGCGCAACATGCACCCGTGTGTGACCAAAACAAAATGTAAGATGGGGAAGTGCAGCTCTGATGGGAAAGAAAGAGAGAAACCTTACTCTACATAGACCTCGTGAAAAACCATAGCAACAAGCAAAGTGGAAAACAACTGACTGACACAACGTCAGAGAGGAAACTCACGAGTCTAAACGTGGAAATGGTGTTTTGGTTCCTAAAAGTGGGTCCCAGTCTTTCATTTGGAAATATTTTGGTTTCAAACGAGACGACAAGCACGTACAGATTCTGAGCCTTAGGGTTGTAGCTATGCTTTAAAGTAAGAAAGGACGAATTATTTATTGTTTGAATTTTGTAGATAAAGACTGCAATTAGAGAAAGACAGTAAGAGTGAAAATAAGGTGTGGTGGTGCAACGGTTAAGATGCAAAAGTTGAATCAAATCAATTTGTTTCGTAAGACAGAGAAATAATCGTGATTAATCATCATGATCACGGATCAGGGTTATGCTTTTTACCATAAAATTTAAATCGTGCTTCGACAAAAGGATCATCGTCTTTTAAACTGCATCAAATTTGACACATTGTGACACAGATACCTCTTCACTTCCTCTCCTCTCCGCTAAAAGGCTCTTATGTGTCTGTCACCCTTCTCTCCACTCAGTAGCTCACACTTGAAAGAACACTCTCCGCCTCCATTTGCCTCCAGTCATCACGACCTCCTGCCCTTCCTGTTCGCCACCTCACTCTTCTTCATGCCGTCACTCACCGTATTTGTTCTTCAGGAAGAGGGGCGACCCGCAGCACTGCAGCTCTCCGCCTGCCATGATGGCGATGCGGTCGCCGAGCAGGTCCGCCTCATCCATAAAGTGTGTGGTGAGCAGGATGGTGCGGCCGCGCTTCTCCCCCTGCAGGAGGTCCCAGGTGGCGCGCCGTGCCGACGGGTCCATACCTGATGTGGGCTCGTCCAACATCACCACCTGGAGGAGAAGAAGTGAGATGGTTAGATGGGAGAAAGATTTGCGTATTGTTAGAGGATTTATAGAAAAACAGTGATGCTAGTGATTGTGTATCTGCGTGAAATTAACATAGTCCTTCCTAACCTTGGAGTCTCCGATGAGGGCAATGCCGATGGAGAGTTTTCTCCTCATGCCACCGGACAGGGTCTTGGAGTGGGCGTGACGCTTGTCCTCAAGGTTCAGGATGCGGATCATCCGGTCCACTTCATCCGGAATTCTGTCTCTGGGATAGCCTTTCAGCTGGACACACGGAGGAAGGAGAGGAGATCAACAGATTAAGTAGAGAAAAAGGCCATGTTCTCACATAATGATGATCTCTCTTTTTTTGGTGAGCCCACCAATCAGAATAAAGAGAAGGCGGGGGAAATCGAGGGAGTACATGGAGAAAGGTTGGTAGTAGTTGTTACTCTCATCAGAGAGAGTACAGTTTACAGTAATCAGCACAGCCACAGACCACAGCCTAAAGGAATGGGGTGCATAAATAGAAACAGGTGAAAAATTACACACAATCTTGTGATGGGATCTCACCGGCCGCGATGCACGCAACTTAAAACGAATGTGCGTGTGTCTGCGTGCATTTGCGTGCGCGTGCGTCTACCTGTGCGTAGAAGAGCAGGTGCTCTCTGACGGTCAGGTTGTCAAACAGTACGTCATGCTGCGGACAGAGTCCCAGGCTGCGTCGGATCAGAGCCATGTCCTGACAGATGTCGTAACCGTTGATATAGGCCCGGCCACTGGTGGGCGGGAACAGACCTGGACGACAAGAACATCACAGAACAGTGAGTGTGTGAGAGCGAGTGAGTGAGTGTGAGCGAGTGAGAGAGAGAGAGAGAGAGAGAGAGCGAGAGCGAGAGAGCGAGAGCGAGAGCGAGAGAGAGAGTGAGTGAGTGAGAGAGAGATAGAGAGAGAGAGCGAGTGAGAGAGAGAGAGAGAATGTTGTAGCCAGTCACCTGTCAGCATGGACAGTGTCGTGGTCTTCCCAGCTCCGTTGTGTCCCAGCAGCACTGTGATCTGTCCTTCAAACATGTTCACCGTCAGATCCCTGACAGCCTGCCGCGTCTTGTTGCCCACTTTGAATTCCTGCCGGGGGAGCGGACACAACCAAAACTATTTACATCCAACTTCCTTCCCGCGACCAAACAGGTGTGTGTGGGGGGGAAGGGGGAGGGGGGGGGGCAGACTAACCTTGTTGCTTTTCACCCCCCTGGAAACCAGCTGGAATGTTAAATAGCCGTCTAATGGTTTAATTGCCTGCTTTCCTGGCAGCCTACACCGTCTGGGCCTTTCTTTTTAGGACATCGCTCACCTTAGCTAGGTGCTTGATCTTGACCCCGGACACTAGACCAGCTGGCTCCGCCTCGATAAACTCTCCCTTCAGAGCCTTCTCTGCGTCCTCCTCTTCCTCCTTCTCCTTCACCAGGGCCATGCGAGGGCTGCTGCACCAGTAGGACGGCTGGAGGAAACAGGGAGGATGGGTAGAGCGAGCGGGGTGAAATCATGGCTGATATTTATTCAAGGTAATCTGTATCATAAATGTCAGTTGGGACAGCTTGGAACATGAAATGTGTGAAAACATACATTTTATTAAACCATTACTGACAGGTTCATTAAAAGGCTAGTGATCAGAGCCTTGGCAGAATTATTTCCACCCCAAATGGCTGTGAGATCACATCAGCAGCACCGTGCAGCAATGGTAGCATTTGACTCCAACTTGACCCGATGCTGCTGAAGCCAATCTACGAGGAGCATGTTCCTGTGTGGTGATTGAGTCATTCTGGGGGAAAAAATGTTTTGTTCCTCATCCGTCAAAGGGAAATTAATGATGTTGTGTTCAAAACCCGCCGCAGCCCGCATCCATGACGGAGTGTAAAGGTCAAACATTATCATTGCATATTGCACACATTGTATATTGCTCACATCCGCTTCTCAAACAGGCGAGCATATTACAGGATGTGACAAAGGATGCCGAGGAATACATTGATGTCCTTATAATAAAATCATATATCATGGAGGCAGAAGATATACATTGATGTTAACATTGTCCATCCATGTACCGGCAGGGACTGTTTCCTGACCAAACCTCCCATCTGACAAACTTCTTAGGAAGCACACTCTGCTCTCCAATGTGATGCCGTAGATCTCTCTCCCCCACACACACACACACACACACACACAATGCTGGGCATACAGAGGAGTGCGTCTGCAACTCATCCACACCCTGCTGGCAGACTCTGGAATTCCTGTCTGACTGCCAGGAAATGTGTGTGTGCGTGCGTGCATGCGTGCGTGCGTGCGTGTGTGTGCGTGTCCTATCGTAAGCATGTGTAGTTGTTATCAAGATAAGCCTAATTTGTCTTGGCTGGAGAGACTGGGGGGAAGCTTCCTGTCTTTCTAGCCAGCTGAACCTAAAGACTTCCTGTGGTCAATGCGTCATAACCTCATGTTTTCACTCCTCCCCCGCTGTCACCGTATCAGAGGCACTTTCACCGCTCGAGCACAAAGGCCACTTCCTGATCATAAACCAACCAGCTCATACCGCTCGGCACTCTTCAGCTCACGCTGCTCTGACCCGCACAGGCGACCCGACGCGAGTCCAAGCCACTGGTCTAATGGTTAAATTGGTGTTTTTTTCTTCTTCCGTGGAAATCCCATTGTATCTTGGAAGTCATCAGAAATGTATCATAAGGTGCTTTCAGACCAAACAGTTCTGGGGACTTCCTGAGAGGAACTGCACCGCTGTGCTGGGAAGGTTCCCAGGGGAACGACAAACCTTCAAGGGCTTTTTTTCTGTTCACATTCGCACCGCCAATAAGGAAGCACTGAAGTAAGGCTAGTGGTTAGCATGCTA
>NW_028150595.1:10000-20000 GCF_964638095.1 Poromitra crassiceps | reverse complement strand
GCGGGTATAGGGTCCAGGAGCAGGTATAGGGTCCAGGAGCGGGTATAGGGTCCAGGAGCGGGTATAGGGTCCAGGAGCGGGTATGGGGTCCAGGAGCGGGTATTAGGGGCGTCAAAAATAATCGATTATACGATGCATCGCGATGCGGACGTGCACGACTCGATTAACAAATATCAAAAATCGATTATTAAAAAAAAAAAAAAAATATATATATATATATATATTTTTTATAATCAAATAAAATAGAATGTAAGTACATGCAGTTGTTTATTTTAATTATGGATCATAATACAATGCAATTCCAAATGCACTTTTATTTTAAAAGTAGCCACACAGTGAGAAAAAAGAAAGTGAGAAAAAATAAATCATGTATTGCGGAAAAAGTGATGCATCGATTTAAGATGCATCGCGATGCATCGTGATGCATCGTTTAATCGAATCGAATCGAATCGTTCACAGATGAATCGTAATCGAATCAAATCGGGAGGCCAGTGAAGATTCACAGCCCTAGCGGGTATAGGGTCCAGGAGCAGGTATAGGGTCCAGGAGCAGGTATAGGGTCCAGGAGCAGGTATAGGGTCCAGGAGCAGGTATAGGGGGGTGGAGGAGGTCCGATGGGGGTGAGGGTTTCCAGGGATTTGTAGGTGAGGAGGAGGCTAATGTACGTGATGCATCCTCTCTCTCTCTCTCTCCTCAGGCCTGTACACACTGCTTCTCTCACTCCATCCCTCCCTCTCTCTCTCTCTCTCTCTCTCTCTCTCTCTCTCTCTCTCTCTCTCTCTCTCTCCTCAGGCCTGTACACACTGCTTCTGTCACTCCATCCCTCCTTCTCTCTCTCTCTCTCTCTCTCCTCAGGCCTGTACACACTGCTTCTCTCACTCCATCCCTCCTCTCTCTCTCTCTCTCTCTCTCTCTCTCTCCTCAGGCCTGTACACACTGCTTCTCTAACTCCATCCCTCCCTCTCTCTCTCTCTCTCTCCTCAGGCCTGTACACACTGCTTCTCTAACTCCATCCCTCCTTCTCTCTCTCTCTCTCTCTCTCTCTCCTCAGGCCTGTACACACTGCTTCTCTCACTCCATCCCTCCTTCTCTCTCTCTCTCTCTCTCTCTCTCTCTCTCCTCAGGCCTGTACACACTGCTTCTCTCACTCCATCCCTCCTTCTCTCTCTCTCTCTCTCTCTCTCCTCAGGCCTGTATACACTGCTTCTCTCACTCCATCCCTCCTTCCCTCTCTCTCTCTCTCTCTCTCTCTCTCTCCTCAGGCCTGTACACACTGCTTCTCTCACTCCATCCCTCCTTCTCTCTCTCTCTCTCTCTCTCTCTCTCTCCTCAGGCCTGTACACACTGCTTCTCTCACTCCATCCCTCCTTCCCTCTCTCTCTCTGTCCCTTTGTAGTGTGTCTCCCTCTTTATCGCCATGGCTACCTGAGGCACCAGGAATGCGGTGCCACCAAGGAATGTGTACAATTATTAAACCAGCCAGGAGCCAACACACACACACACACACACACACACACACACACACACACACACACACACACACACACACACACACACACACACACACACACACACACACACCTGCATTCCACAGGAGCAGACACATACGTACATTGATGCACAAATACAGACCTTTATTGGCCTCAGTTAGAAGAGGTCACTTTACAGGCCGGCTCACAAAGGGTTAATAGGTTTATAACTGACACAGCCTGCTGAGTTCTACAGAAACTTATCCAAAGTAGTTTTTCTGAGTTGTGGCTTGTTGAATAAGAAGTGAATTTATTTGGATATCAAAACTACGGAGCCCTTAAAGTTCTGAAAGGTAATATTTATTTTGAGGATGCTAAAGTGTGCGCACACTTTAGTATAGTGTGCGCACACTATACTAAAGTGTGCGCACGATTTAACTAAAACGTGCGCACACTTTAGTATAGTGTGCGCACACTATACTAAAGTGTGCGCACACTTTAGCATCCTCAAAATAAATATTACCTTTCAGAACTTTAAGGGCTCCGTACCATGCTGCCCCGGTCGCTGCTCCACCCTCTGCCGATCTGGGGAGAGCCGTAGACTAGCACCATGCTTCCTCCGACACATGCGCAGTAGCCAGCCGCTTCTTTTCACCTGACAGCGGGGAGCTTCACCGGTAGGACATAATGTAGCACTTGGGAGGATCACACTAATCCCACCAGTTCCCCCTTCCACCCCCGACCATTTTTCAGGGGAAACACTGCTTCTCATCCTATCTGCTCTCCACTCGCTCTGTCTGTCATGGTGAATCACAGCTCGTGGCTGGTTGTGATCTCTCTGGTTCTTGGAGGCCTATAGCTGAGCCAGTGGAGAGAGCTTGGCTGCGTTCCAATACCCATTAGGGTGCACCAAATTGCAATGCAAAAATGAAATCTCAACATATCAAACTGTCTGGGGTTGCATTTTGTTATGAGACACATAAAAATGACTTTTGCAAAGTTTTGGGAAAATTGATTGAGATTTAGGGGTGCAACACAGCATGTGAAAAATACGAAAATCTGCCTTTTTGGGTCAAGGCAAATTTTAGAAATGCATAGAACAACATTTTGAATAGAACAAGATGTATTTATTTTTTAACAGAACATTTGAATTTGAATAGAACATTTATTTATTTGAGAACATTGAAGCAACCATTGAGCAACGACTAGAGTCCTAGTCCTGGTCCAGCTTGCGCTTGCAGCTGCGCAGTTTTGGCTGTTTAGAGCGGTCATGCTCCACTGCCTGCAGTACATTCTGCAGATGCTCCTCTCCCCTGGCTGCTGCCACGAAGTCTGATGTGAGTTTGACGCCACGCTCGGCGCAGTCATTCACAACATTGATGGCACGTACATTCACCGCACCCATCTGGAATTCCGCACTGGTAGCCCAATCCTCTACATCAAGCGAAAGAAACGCTGGATCAATGTGCAGCTGATACATGCCGAACCAGCAGTCTGGGTTGGCAAGGTCGGCCAAGCTGGTGGTCGGCGAGAGGGTTGGGAACTTGGGCTTGCCGAAACCAGTGCCAAAGCGGAGCTGTGGGGCTCGCATTGGGACATCAGCCGGCTTGTGCTCTAAGATGGCATTTGCAAGTGCGCGCCGCGCGCCAACTGGCACCTTGGTGCTGAAGAGTGCCAGGGGCAGCATCTCGCCTGTCAGGTACCATAGGTGCCGCTCCAGCGCCTTAATCGCTGATGCTGTGATGCCCTCGTCAACAGACTTGTAAGCATACAGGTGGCGGTAGAGTGTGAGATCATTCCATGCTGCATCTACGGCCGTGTCGCAGGTCAGCCACCACGTTGCGTAGATGTGCGTGATAAAGTTGGCAAACGCCCGAATCTTCAGCACCTGCTGCCGCGTGGTGATGGTGCCCTGAGGAAGCAACGCAATGTGCTGCTCCATCAAGGCCAGTTTGAGTGTGTAGAGCAGCTTGGCCATCCATCGCGCCTTGTGCAGTGCTCCCGGCCGTTGGAAGGTAACTGGAGTGTGCGCTGGACCGTCTGTACCCAGATACACACGACACAGCTGCACGAACTCACGGTAGTCACCTCGCTTGTAGTCAAGCACTCCTGCAGCACACTCAATGAATTCACCACGCAACTTGACCAGGAACGGTGGTTCGGCGGCGTCTGGAATGTAACGGGACAATGGGTCACTGTCCTTGTGTGGCACCAGGTTCCAGTTATCCCGCAGACGTGTAAACAATGTAACCTCTGGCGAGCGTGACGTCTCCACCTTGAGGTCAGTGAAAATGTGGCTGAGGAGCACCTCGCCGATGTGGTGCCGACACCCAGACCAGAGCAGTGGTCGACCCATTGAGAGCTGAATGGCGATGCAGGCTGCCGTGAGATGGCCAGTGTTTGATGCGGTGGTGTCAAATGCCATGTTGACAACCTGGTCAGCACAGCACCACTCCTGCAGCAGCTTGCACGTCAGCCGGGCGATGATCGTTCCACATGCTTCGTCTGTCCCCTTCATGAATGCTGGCACACCGAGCAGTTTGAGCCGCTCCGCATCTCCGACCACCACTGTCAGACGCTCCTCTAACTGGCGTACATTGTTGAGCATTGGCGTCAACTTACTGTCCCAGTGTAGGGTGCACATGGGAGGTGGTGCCTCCAGCACGTGGCGGCGTGCTCGGTCTGCTGTCGCATAGGATGTAGAGATCTTTGCCGAATTACCACCTGACTCCTCGATCACGCCGCGCGTGAAGGCAGCCTGCTGCATTGGTGTGATCTTCAACCGTGTAGCCAGTGACACAAGACTCGGCCGGCTGAGGATGTTGGATGGAATGAAGGCTGTGGTGCCAGTCTTCTTATACTCGCGGGTGGGTGTGTCCTCAGCCGGTGAAGCAGCTGTTTCATCTGCGTCGCTATCCTCATCACTTTGGCTTTCCAACACCGCCATGCTGGACGCTGCAGTCATCTTCTGCTGCTCCTTGTTATGGTATGCCTGCTGGGCTGCTTCACGCTCCTGACGCCGCTTCACCTTGGATTGCAGCTGGGCATCAAACGCTCCGAATGTGGCCACTCTGTCGCCCTTCATGCTGGCCAGGAAAGCAATGTCCTCTGGATTGTGGATCATCTCCTCTGCGTTTGGAGACCACAGCGGGAATGTGGCATCCAGCCTGTGCTCCATTGCGTCCACTAGTCGAGCTGTAGCCTCACTGCAGCGCCTGTCCTGCGGAATGCACCGTAGCTTGTTGTTAGCGTCGACAAGCGCCACCATCTTGTCGCATGCTCGACGATCGCTCACCATCGGGATATTGGCCTTCCCATAAAATGGCCGCACCTGCTCCAAGACGACCTTGGCCGCCTCGAACCGTGTCAAAGCTCCCATCGAACAAGCACTAACCCCCCCCCCCCCCCCGCGAGAAAGATCAGCTCTCAAGTTCTCATGGCAGTTATGTTTTCCCCTCCCCAATGTAACTCTGACAGGAATGGTTATTGGTTATGTTAGGCTAGGGACCCAAAGCAGAGAAAGTGAATGGTTATTGGTTATGTTAGGCTAGGGACCCAAAGCAGAGAAAGTGAATGGTTATTGGTTATGTTAGGCTAGGGACCCAAAGCAGAGAAAGTGAATGGTTATTGGTTATGTTAGGCTAGGGACCCAAAGCAGAGAAAGTGAATGGTTATTGGTTATGTTAGGCTAGGGACCCAAAGCAGAGAAAGTTGAATGGTTATTGGTTATGTTAGGCTAGGGACCCAAAGCAGAGAAAGTTGAATGGTTATTGGTTATGTTAGGCTAGGGACCCAAAGCAGAGAAAGTGAATGGTTATTGGTTATGTTAGGCTAGGGACCCAAAGCAGAGAAAGTTGAAGTTTAGAACATTCTTGTGGGAATGATTAATTTAGCAGAGATTTTTTGGAAGATAATAAAATTGTGAAGGTGAATTCTTTGCCACATGGCTTGCTGCTTCTTCTTTTTTAAACCAAACATTGAAACCTAAGCCCAAAGTGATGGAACCAGAGAATGGCATAAAATGAACGAATTGATCAGTTACCCCCTGCTGCCGAAAAAGCTGATGTGCCGTTGTACCCCTAGATCACCACGTATTGCAAAAATATTTTGCATGTGTTGTTTTTCCATGGATGGTAACACTTTTAGCACCCAGACAGATCAATATTCTGAAAATGTGTATTTTGATGCACCCTAATACCCATACTTGTACTTCTTTCTTGTAGTATGTACTGCCGCTGCCCTCACAAAGTATGGATTGTAGTGTGTAGCATGCATGCAAAATGCATTCTATTGGGACACACTACATCTGTCGTCACGTGAGCTTCCTGAACTCCGACCTCTTGCTCACTTCCGCCGACGTCCGCAGCGCCACATTTGAGTTTTTTTTTTTTTTAATTCAATAAACAAAGTCTGGCAATAACAAACAGTACATTATACAAAAAATTCAGACTAAGCATTTACAAAATTGGAACAGACAATCAAATAAACAAATTGCTGTTATATTGTAATGTATGTTGTTGTTTCTAATAAACTGATGTGATGATACTTACATGCAGTCTCATTCTTAACAGTATAATAACGTGCATATTTCTGTCAGTGTTTTTATCATAGTTATTGACGTGTTCACGGCGTCATGGAGGTGGGCGTGGATTATACACGCAGCTCAGTCAGTGCGACTAACTCCAGTAGGTGGCGGTAATGCACAAAAAGTTGTTTGCCAACCGCCATAAAACATAAGAAGAAGAAGAAGAAGAAGACGTAACTTCCTCTGCGCAAAGGATTGTGGGGAAGATTGGCTGGTGCAGCATGCATCGATCCATACTCTGAAATAGGAGCTGATGTAGTACAACATCCTGGTACTCTTGGCATACTGCATCTGACATACTATGTATTGGGACATACTAATTATTTTTTTGCCTACTAAATAGTATGGAAGTATGGGTATTGGAACGGGCCCCTTGTGTCTGCCTCTAAGTGCCCTGTCCGTCTGTTTTGGACCACAGACCACTCTGAGTCAGAGCGCGTCCACAGAGTTTAAATCATCACAAACCTTTCCCATCTCTCATAACTACCTTCAGAGACGGCAGGTTGATGTTCTGCTGTTTTTCCATCTGTCTTTCAGTTTCCCTGTATTTTCCCAAAGACTATACAGATATGGACATACTGTAGCCTCTAGGGGTGTCAGAAATAATCGATTATAAGATGCATCGCGATGCGGACGTGCACAATTCTGCATCGATTCACAAATGTCAAAAATCGATTATTAAAAAGAAAAAAGAAAAATTATAATCAAATAAAATATAATGGAAGTACATGCAGTTGTTTATTTTAATTATGGATCATAATACAATGCAATTCCAAAAGCACTTTTATTTTAAAAGTAGCCACACAGTGAGAATAAAGAAAGTGAGACAAAATAAATCATGTATTGCGGAAAAAAGTGATGCATCGATTGAAGATGCATCGAGATGCATCGATAATCGTAATTGAATCGAATCGTAGCCCTCTGAATCATAATCGAATCGAATCGTGAGGCCAGTGAAGATTCACAGCCCTAGTAGTCTCCATGATGTCACCCATTGATTTGTGGTGTCCCGTTTTGAAGCCTGGAGTTTGACATTTTGACCGTCACCACCATCTTGGTTTTTCGGAGCCAGAAGTCACCACATTTGGATGAGAGCGTAGAGCTGGGGAGGAACGTGACGCAGACAGCCTCAAGTGGTCATTCGAGGAACTAAATAACTGTTTTTGGCACTTATGTGTTGGTGTCATCTGCTCTCTCTCTCTCCCTGTCTCTCTCTCTCTCTCTCTCTCTCTCTCTCTCTCTCTCTCTCTCCCCCTGTCTCTCTCTCTCTCCCTGTTTCTCTCTCCCCCTGTCTCTCTCTCCCCCTGTCTCTCTCTCTCTCCCTGTCTCTCTCTCCCTGTCTCTCTCTTGTCTGACCTGTTGCTGGCTGCTCATCGCCACGGTAACAGCCGTTTGATTGATGGGTCTGCGGGCCATTGAGGGAGGCTGACCTGCCAGGCCCTGGCTAATCCATAAATCCTGTGGAGAGGTGTGTGTGTGTGTGTGTGTGTGTGTGTGTGTGTGTGTGTGTGTGTGGGTCTGTGTGGGTCTGTGTGTGTGTGTGTGTGGGTCTGTGTGTCTGGGTCAGCAGAACCTTTTGTTTGCATGTGTGGGAGCCTACTGTATGTAGGTGTGTGTGTGTGTGTGTGTGTGTGTGTGTGTGTGTGTGTGTGTGTGTGTGTGTGTGTGAGTGTGAGTGTGAGTGTGAGTGTGAGTGTGTGTGTGTGCGTGCGCGCGCGCGTGAGTGTGTGAGTGTGTGCGTGCGTGCGTGCGTGTGTGTGTGTGTGCGTGTGTGTGTGTGTGAGTTGGAGACTGACAGATGAGACAGACACAAAGGGGGACAGTGGTGATGGCTTAATGGGTCACTTTGTGCCGTGGTCTGCAGAAGCTGAGAGGACCCACAGCTCCATGCATGACTGTTGCTGCTATCATCATAGATCTGCACAATGGGATGTTTAATATTATCAGTAATGTGATTATTATAATGACTAAAAGCACATTTATACTGACTGCGGAGTGTCCGGTGTCCGCGGTGTTTCACGGCAAGACCGTTCTCTCCGCAGAGGCAACATCCTTTTATGGTAAATGCAGTAGCAGTCATCTGTAGGTCTTTGTAGTCTCGGGTGGATGAATCATACAAATTTCTGTATTTCTGGACTTCTTCTGCCAGGCGATGCTCAAACCCGTTCATTTTGCACTGATTTCGCCGGTCACTTTGGTCAGTTTGTGGAGGCTTCTTCCCTCTACAAACCATAGCAAACACTAGCCAATCATAGCCTCGGAATTGACTGCACGAGCTCGCGGCGGGCTCCACGGAGTTACATTCATTGAGAGGAGCGCGGAGCTCCGTGCAGTCCCTCCCCCGCAGAGCCTGTGAGGAGCGCCGCACAGAGCCTCCGCTCAGCGAACACCGGACACTCCGCAGTTAGTATAAATTAGCTTTAAGTGGGTAAAGGTAAATAACAGCTTCAGCAGTCTGCTAAGTTCAGAAAATGACATCACTTTACTGTCATTAGGGATGCACCCATCCACATTTTTTCACTTCCGATCCGATTCCGATACCTGAATTTGAATATCTGCCGATACCGATATTGTTCTGATACCAATATTTTTCTTGAATATACAGTATAGGCAAAGATTTGGCCAATTTTTTTTAAATATCCACCTTATTTCTAGCTGCCATGATGCCTGATGGGTGCTTCTTCCTCTTCCGGTGTAATAGACTGTCAATAGACTGTTTTACAGTCTATGGTTTTAACTTGACAAAATAAATTTCTATGAGGATTTTACAGCAGAGCCATTCTGCTCTACAGCCGTGTCGTTCGGGTGCTGGGATAACGTAATGCATTGTGGGTAGTCGGCTACTAACTGTGGCTAATGTTAGCGGCTAGCTAGCTATGTTACATGGCAGTAAAACGCCACCAAATTGATTTAACTTTTAACCATTTCGAGTAACACACATTTCGAGTTTCCATACGGACTTCCAGCGTTGGTTAGTTGTTTATAACGTGATTATATTTATAACTTTTATAACGGACTCCAGTTTCCGGTTTAGAATTCGGGTCTGCAGCCAGAGTATAACAAAGGAAATGGCAACCGGCAACAATGAGTCACGTTAAACCGGACCTTGTACCCACGATTATTTTTTACAGTGGGGCATTCAAAAACAAGGTGGATACCTTGGAAAAAGCAGACAAAATTAAGAAAATATACAAGGCAAAGAAGGATACTATTATACATGGGCAAATTATGTGTGTGTGTGTGTGTGTGTGTGTGTGTGTGTGTGTGTGTGTGTGTGTGTGTGTGTGAATTGCAACAAAAAAAAAATCAGATTCCGATCCGATCCGTGAATTAGTGCCAATATCGGCACCCGATACCGATATTGGATCGGATCGGCCCCATCCATAACTGTAATGCAGCCTTTAAAACCAGGAAAAGACAAGATTTATGGCGTATCACCATATTTACCATATCCAAAATCTAAGCTCATATCTAGTCTCATATCAATATATTCCCCAGCAACTACCATCATGTTTTACAGCACATTAACAATCACTTCCACACAGCACAGCATGACTTTGTTAACCGCCACAGCGCACACAGCGCCACCCACAGCTCAAATTATTCTCCTAAAACTTTTGAACCGCTAATCCCTAACTATCCTATGCTTTAGCTTAAATCC
Source organism: Poromitra crassiceps (assembly GCF_964638095.1). Classification (NCBI taxonomy): domain Eukaryota; kingdom Metazoa; phylum Chordata; class Actinopteri; order Beryciformes; family Melamphaidae; genus Poromitra; species Poromitra crassiceps. The sequence continues at coordinate 10,285 of NW_028150595.1, read as the reverse complement.
AAGCTAAATCTTTAGCTTAAATCCAAGCTAAAGACCTTTATGTTTACTCTTGCTTTTAACTGCTACTAAACTACTGCCTCTCTCGGCCTGTAATTTTAAAAAGATTTTTCCTGTACATTTCCAACAAATGGACTGTACATGTAATAATAATACTGAAGAGTGCCTTGCAACTTATTTAAAACAGAAATAATGTTTCATGTTTGTTAATTTGAGTATATATTTTAACTAAAACTGTCGGCTGTGTTTTTTATGTGTTTTTTATATGTGCATTGCTTTGCTGCTTGT
>NW_028150595.1:0-2500 GCF_964638095.1 Poromitra crassiceps | reverse complement strand
GATAAAGTTCTCTCTGTCTGCAGCTCTTCCATGTGGCCTATGTGCTGATAAAGTTCTCTCTGTCTGCAGCTCTTCCATGTGGCCTATGTGCTGATAAAGTTCTCTCTGTCTGCAGCTCTTCCATGTGGCCTATGTGCTGATAAAGTTCTCTCTGTCTGCAGCTCTTCCATGTGGCCTATGTGTTGATAAAGTTCTCTCTGTCTGCAGCTCTTCCATGTGGCCTATGTGCTGATAAAGTTCTCTCTGTCTGCAGCTCTCCATGTGGCCTATGTGCTGATAAAGTTCTCTCTGTCTGCAGCTCTTCCATGTGGCCTATGTGCTGATAAAGTTCTCTCTGTCTGCAGCTCTTCCATGTGGCCTATGTGCTGATAAAGTTCTCTCTGTCTGCAGCTCTTCCATGTGGCCTATGTGCTGATAAAGTTCTCTCTGTCTGCAGCTCTTCCATGTGGCCTATGTGCTGATAAAGTTCTCTCTGTCTGCAGCTCTTCCATGTGGCCTATGTGCTGATAAAGTTCTCTCTGTCTGCAGCTCTTCCATGTGGCCTATGTGCTGATAAAGTTCGCCAACTCGCCCCGGCCGGACCTCTGGGTTCTGGAGAGATCCACCGACTTCGGACAGACCTACCTACCCTGGCAGTTCTTCGCTTGTGAGTAAACACGCACGCACGCACGCACGCACACACACACACACACACAAGCCTCTTCTAAACATGAAGTCTGGATCATGTCCGGCTAGCCAGAGCAGGATGTTTTCTGATTTTACCTTTCTAGACATGAGGAGTCTGTGTTTAGAAACAGCTGAAATGGTCCGTATTCTCTCTGCCGATGGCGAGTAGAGTGGGCGGGGGGAGGGCGTGCGGTAGGGTGTATCGATACAAAGAAATGTGATGTGGAAACAGCTTTAGCGAATCGTTAACCAAACTCGATTCGAAAACATGCAGTTTTAACGGAAGATGCATTCCGACGCATTCAGGCGATAACGTGGGGTGGCAATGTGAGCGCTCGCCTTTGTTACATCGCCCAAAGGCCGCCAGTCAAAGTAGTGGTCGCACCGTCGCACTAACATTACACTGTGGATGATTTCAAGTCATAGCTGACTAGTTTTCAATTTATTTCTCCCCACAAAAGTTAAGCTATATGTCTCGATATAGCTGATGCAACTCTTGCATTTTCACATAGCCTACAAGACAGACAGGTCGGAGGAAAAGAAACCATTCAAGCCGTTTGCAGCACTTGAGGAAACCGTGAGTTTGCTCGTTTAATTCGTTGATATAAGCGATTGCCCGATTAATTAATTAATTAATAGGCTACGTGAATGTTAGCGGGTACTTTAGCCTATGCAGTAGGCTAGAAGTAGTAGGCTATCATCTCCTTGTTGCATTTTTAAACTGGCAGATGGGGAGAAAGAAACGATGAAACTTTTACTTGTTTACTCACCTAATTTGCTCTCTTCCAAATAATCCAGCCACGTAACTAATGTCCATTCATGAAAATAATGATCACAGGGACATTCATGGTTTGTAAAGTGCCATTTAACCACCTGCCCACTCAGACATACATGATCCGCAACATGAGCTGCCGGTGTTAAACAACAGCCGTTTTTCCAATAATGCGGATCCTATACTAGGGTCTCAGATGGTCATGATCCACACTCGCGGGAGTGCGCATAAGGCAGCTAATTGTTTCTAAACATGTAGACCAACCGGCTAGCAGCTGCTTATAATCCGGATTCCACTGCATGTTTAGAAGGGGCTACACACACACACACACACACACACACACACACAGACGAATGCAGACACAGAACTAGAATCTGTGTGTTAAAGTGTGTTGGAGTGCATGAGTGTGCAATGCACACACACACACACACACACACACACACACACACACACACATGCACGTGGACACACACGAGTGCATTTATACACACACACACACACACGCAACTTTTAAAGTAGTAGTGCCATGCCAAATGAAACAGAGGTGAAATGTGTTGGCTGTATGTAGCCTACTGTATGTATGTTCACATGAACAGTATGTCTGTTCACATTGTACAGTATGTCTGTTCATATGAACAGTATGTAATACACATGTGTGAGTGCAGGTATTAGGAACACGCCTAAAGTCAAATTCCACACGCATCACTTGATGCTGACCTCATCTCCTCCAGGGCGCGAGTTAACTCTCGGCCTGATCTAGGAGCCCCCGAGGGCGGGCGGCTGGTCAGGGGTGGGGGATCAGAGGGGCGGGGCATTACATCACAGAGCTCCCCGGCTGATTGGCTGGGGCAGCTGTCAATCCAGGTGGGCTGGAGGGGAATTCCAAGCATGTCTGCTAACAGGTTCGCTGCTTGAAGCAACCAGAGAGAGAGAGAGAGAGAGAGAGACACTGTGTGTGTGTGTGTGTGTTGTGTGTGTGTGTGTGTGTGTGTGTGTGTGTGTGCGCGTGTGCGTGCGTGCGTGCTTACACAGTGTTATCATATAATGACACACATGAGAGGC
>NW_028150596.1:0-22307 GCF_964638095.1 Poromitra crassiceps | reverse complement strand
CCTATATGCTTACACCCCCCCTCACCCCTCCACCCACCAGCACTCCTAATACAATGTCCCCCATCCACTTCATGTGCCCGTGACCTCAGCCATGACAAAGACAGATACTGTTCTCGTCTCCAGTGAAAAGCTTCCCTGGTCAGACTGCCTGTGAAAACCAGCCAGCACCACCAACCCCCCCAGCACCACCACCCACCCCCTCCTCCCAGCACCACCCGCCCCCCTCCTCCCAACACCACCCACCCCCACCCCCTCCTCCCAACACCAACACAAGCCTTCTTCCCCTGATGTAATAACGGGCTTGTCACTCAGCCTATTGGGTGGCAGGGCCGTGCGGAGGCCTCCCCTACCATCCCTGTTATAGAGGTGTATGCTGTGTTAGTCCCCCCCCCCCCAGTTCCCCCCCCCCAGCAGACGGTGAAACAATGGCCATCTTTGTTTCTCCTTCCACTTTTTCATCGATGGGGGTCGAGGTGCCCGGCGAGACGTGAGTGGGAAGAGGAGGAGGAGGAGGAGGAGGAGGAGGAGGAGGAAGAGGAGGAGGGGGAGGAGGAGGAGGAGGAGAGGGAGGAGGAGGATGAGGAGGAGGAGGAAGAGGAGGAGGAGGAGGAGGAGGAGGAGGAGGAGGAGGAGCAGGAGAGGGAGGAGGAGGAGGAAGAGGAGGAGGAGGAGGAGGAGGAGGAGGAGGAGGAGGAGGAGGAGGAGGAGGAGCAGGAGAGGGAGGAGGAGGAGGGTCTCGGAGTTGGACAAAAACAAGTGCAGCCTCTCTTCATTGGAGTCGTGCCAGCTAGAGATGTCTTTGGAGTGGCACAAAGGGGACGCCATGCTGTCTTTCATTAAAAACCCAGACAGGCGAGGTTTCAGCCTCTGACCGCTCAAGTCTTATGTTGACTCGCAAATATTGTTTCATCCGCTCGTGTTGCCTCTCTCTCTCTCTCTCTCTCTCTCTCTCTCTGTGTCTCTCTCTCTCTCTCTCTCTCTCTCTCTCTCTCTCTCTCTCTCTCTCTCTCTCTTCTCTCTCTCTCTCTCTCTCTCTCTCTCTCTCTCTCTCTCTCTGTCTCTCTCTCTCTGAGAGAGATGACTTCTTGTGTTTTATCACCAGTTGAACTCAGTCTCTGAAGTGTCATGTTCTGTCTTTGTGAGGAACACTGTCAACACTGCATTTAAACACTGCGTGCATCATTTTTGCTGTAGGTGGAAGGATGAATATTGTATGCACACACACACACACACACACACACACACACACACACACACACACACACACACACACACACACACACACACACACACACACACACACACACACACACAAGCATCGGTGCAATGATTGAACACTGGACAGTTTGTTTCTCACAGATAAACACACACATAGAAAAAACCCAATAAGTTCTGTAATTCCGTTTGACAGACACGACATGTGCAATTAAATCCACCGTGAGATACAGGCTACTCCTGTTGAGTATAACAAGTTCTATAGGAAGAACATAGACCAGAGACAGGCTGCGTTAGCAAGCATGAAACCATCAATCACTATTCATCAGCAGGCATCCTAATGATGAGACCTGGAGATGTGACGTTACTCATCATGATGCTGTTTAGAACCTCATCATGATGCTGTTAGAACCTCATCATGATGCGGTTAGAACCTCAATCATGATGCTGTTAGAACCTCACCATGATGCTGTTAGAACCTCATCATGATGCTGTTAGGAACTCATCATGATGGTGTTAGAACCTCATCATGATGGTGTTAGAACCTCATCATGATGCTGTTAGAACCTCGGCCTCGGATGGAAGGAAAACTAGAAGGGGAGATGTACAGTAACAGTTGGTCTTGTAACAGTTGGTATTTTCAGGCTCCATCTGGGCCCTTCTTGATCTAACTTCTTTCCCTCTCTTAAAAATAAAAAATAAAATAAATATTGGATTGCTCTATCGCTGACAAAAATGTGTTATTGTAAGTCGCTTTGGATAAAAGCGTCTGCCAAATGACGTAATGTAATGTAATGTACATACTGTAGATACACACAAAGGCAGTGTTTACAAAAAGGACAAAGGACACTACAGTACAGTGCCCTATAGTATTCCCCCTCGGTTTATAGATTCCTACACCACACATTTTCAGATGGTCATAAACACACTTGTATTCTGTATTTTGTCAACAGACTGTACAATGGTGACAATTCAAAACTATGTGACACTAATGGGCATAAACAGAGATTTGCAGCAGCGTCTCTCTAAGGCGATCTCACTGTTACTCCCCAAGGAACCAGACGGCCCAGATCAACCCGCCTCTCCTCCCCTGTCCTGTCCTGTCCCGTCCTCGGTGCCAGTCAGTCATCCCAGCTAGCTGAGCGTGCCCTGTGAGCGGAGTGTGCCCTGTGAGCGGAGTGTGCCCTGTGAGCGGAGCGTGCCCTGTGAGCGGAGTGTGCCCTGTGAGCGGAGTGTGCCCTGTGAGCGGAGTGTGCCCTGTGAGCGGAGCGTGCCCTGTGAGCGGAGTGTGCCCTGTGAGCGGAGTGTGCCCTGTGAGTGGAGCGTGCCCTGTGAGTGGAGCGTGCCCTGTGAGTGGAGCGTGCCCTGTGAGCGGAGTGTGCCCTGTGAGTGGAGCGTGCCCTGTGAGTGGAGCGTGCCCTGTGAGCGGAGTGTGCCCTGTGAGCGGAGTGTGCCCTGTGAGCGGAGTGTGCCCTGTGAGCGGAGCGTGCCCTGTGAGCGGAGTGTGCCCTGTGAGCGGAGTGTGCCCTGTGAGTGGAGCGTGCCCTGTGAGTGGAGCGTGCCCTGTGAGTGGAGCGTGCCCTGTGAGTGGAGCGTGCCCTGTGCGCCTCGACAAGCAAATAGGGCAACTTCACCAGCCGCTTCTTCTGCTGCAGTAATTGGGAAGAGGATAGGCCTGTGCTCTGAGGACATTTCACTTGGGCACAACAGTCAAATCTAGGGATGCACCGATCGATCGGCACGTGACCGGAAATGGCCGATTTTCACGTGATCGGCCTCGATCGGTGATCTGTTCCGGTCACTCTAAATAGCCGATTCTGTGAGCCGATTTTCACATGACGTGCGCGCACCCCAAAGCACCGAGACAGGCACCCAGCCACCACACCACACACGCCAGCATACCTTCCTCGTTGTGGATTTTTTTCACCGTCAGTGAAGTAGACAAAGCTCGCAGTTTGTCACACATGCAAGTCGAAAATAAGCCGTGGAGACAGAGATGCGGCCGAGTCCCGCTCGGCTGGAGTCCAGTCAGAGCGGCTCGCTTCACCTCACTGGCCCCTCTCTCTCTGCTCTCTCTCCCCGGGAAGCGGTGCTCCAGCAACCCGCCACCGCGCACAGCCGGCTTGGCGAGGTGAACGCGAGCATTGTGTCCAGTATGATAACCATTCCCCGACCTGCTTTTCCATTCCACATCAGCGCTGCTGCCTCAGCCTGTCAAGTCATGTTGTAACGTGACGTGGATACAGGAGAGACTATTTGTTTCGTATTGCAAATAGAACGACATGAGAACGACGGACATAATAATAAAAATGCATCGGACTCACAAGTGTGCAACGTTTTCTGTGCGTGACGATATTTTTTCGGATGGCAGATAAAAATACGCATACCAAACTTCGGACTGTGTGTAAACTCCGCCTGATATTCAGACTGAAGATCGTTACTGTAACTCATAAACTCATTTCCCCTCTACTCAAGAGGACTGGTCTGGAGCCAGTCTATAAACTCCTTGTCCATGGATCATTTTGATGTTCTGTTGCACCTGTTTTCTTTTGGAAAAGTAAATGCATGATAGCTGTGGGATATAGGCTATTGGATTTAATTTAATTTTTGTATTCATTGTATTTGCACAAAAAAGCTCTGTCCAGTAGCCTAACCTGGAACACTTTTATTTTGAGTGTTTGAGTGAGAAGGTCCTACTTCATGCAAATGATAAGAATTGTTTATTTGTTTATTTGGATCCCCATTAGATGTAAGAATTGTTCTATGAATCTTAATTTTTAAACAAAGTTACAAAAACGTTTGTGTAAGCTGTCAATTGTTGTTTTTAGAAAAAAAAATCGGAATCGGCAAAAATCGGTATCGGCAAGTCAGACTATTCAAAAATCGGAAATCGGAATCGGCCAAGAAAATGGCAATCGGTGCATCCCTAGTCAAATCAGATGCCTCAGGAGGTCCCTGAAGATCATCAAAGACACAAACCATCCCCACAACAGCCTGTTCTCCCTGCTACCCTCAGGGAGGAGATACAGGGTCCCAAAAGCATGCACAAATCGCTTGAGGAACAGTTTCTTCCCGCAGGCCACGAGACTCCTTAACATACACAAATAGTGTAGTAGCCGTACTGTACCGTACTGTAGCTGCTACCATTACGTATGTCTAATGCTTAATTGTATGTTTAATAAGGAATATGCTATTTGCACCTGTATGTCAAATACGTCGAATTTAAAATGTTTAAGCACGTCTAAAGTATGCACATGACATGTGCACCTATGTGCAGTGAATATGCCACTGTCTCTGACTTGTCTTATCACTATACTGCCTTATTGCTTGTTGTGTCTCTTGTTGTTTTTGCACTCATATGCCCTGTTATATTTGTACTATGTTGTAAACGGAGTCCACAGCACAAGAATTTCACACGTGATACTTGTACCATGGAGTGACAATAAAAAAAAAAAAATCTTGAATCTTGAAGATGGCTCACCGATATATCCCATGTAAACTCCCCAGATACATTTAGCGGAAGTCTCTTTTTTGTTTTGTGCAGCTGGTATTCCTGGCCTCGCCTCTGGCTGGGAATCACATACCTGAGTGAGATGCTCTGCCAGCTGCCAGCTTTGGGGGAAACATGAACTTTGACACTTGGCAGCACAGCTGATCAATTAGTGTGATTGCTGTGACGTGGTCTGGTTATGGGACATCAAATCAAAGTGTATTGAAGGGTCAACATGCAGCTTATATCAAGCAGTTGAAAAAGAACCAGCAATTTAATCCATCACAAACACATTTATAGAGCAGCGCTTCCATCCCATTTGTGACTCGTCGTGGTCCACGTGAAAATCTCAAAAATGTCCGCGGCCCACGTCCGACCATAAACAGTATGGAGGCCAAATAAAAGTGGGGGTCTGTCTACAATAGCCTAACTAACAAATAATTGATTACAAATTAAATAACTATCATTCAACAATGGAGAAATGCATTCTTATACAATATACATAATAATAAGAATTAAAAAAAAAGTTCCACTGGGCGTCCGGGTAGTGTAGTTTCCCTGCCTACCAACACGAGGGTGGCAGGTACCCGTACTCCGTGTTACCTCCGGCTTGGTCGTGGCGTCCATACAGACATGACCGGATGTGTCTGCGGGTGGGAAGCCAGATTAAGGGTATGTGTCCTGGTCGCTGCACTAGCGCCTCCTCTGGTCGGCCGGTGCGCCTGTTCGGGGCGGAAGGGAACTGGTGGGAATAGCGTGATCCTCCCACGTGCTACGTCCTGCCAGTGAAGCTCCCCACTGTTGCGTGAGAGGAAGCAGCTGGCGACTGCACATGTATCGGAGGAAGCATGGTGCTAGTCTACGGCTCTCCCAAGATCGGCAGAGGGGGTGGGGCAGCGACCGGGGCAGCAGGGGGAATTGGCCAAGTACAATTGGGGAGAAAATGGGGGGGAAGGGGGGGAATCAGAAGAAAAAAGTTCCACTAAGATCGTAATGTTTGGCAAATTATTTGGCGGCCCGCTGGCAATACCTTCACGGCCCACAGGGTGGGAATGTTATTACAGGGTATGATCATCTGAATAAGTGCATGACCTAGTTACCACCAGGTTCATAGGAAATGGTGTGTGTGTGTGTGTGTGTGTGTGTGTGTGTGTGCGTGCGTGCGTGCGCATGTGCGTGTGCGTGTGCGTGTGTGTGTGATGTTAAATATACCATCACAATGTGTAATGCAGCATACATTATCTTTTGAAGTGGAAAGGAGCATAAAAAATGCACCAATACGTCTCATTTACATGGCAGACGCATTTATGTAAATTCAGATCTTATAGGTTCATGGATTTGTAGGTTTTGCCAGCAAAGCACATGTGATGGAGATAACCTGCTATTTCGTTACAGTTGTTAAGACTCAAAGAATGTGATCCTGGGCTATATCAATATAGTGTAGGTCCTGCACATACATCTCCTGAACTGGCGCCTCCTTTGAGGATTTCCACTATTCCCGAGCCAACAAGCAGGAGGGGGGGATGTGCCAGAATAATCCACACCGCCACACTGGCTCATTAAAGAAAGTGAAAACACACAGGGTGCTATCTTCGCAACGGCGGTCATTTGTGTCTGTGTGGAGTTTGCATGTTCTCCCCGTGCTCCCCCAGGGGGTTCCTCCATATATAACCCCCCCACTAAAAACATGCAGAAGATCAGATCGTCATCGTCATCCGACCAGTGACGACAACATCCGAAGTTGGTCCCCGGGCGCTGTACGAGAAAGCGACCACTGCTCCTGGCCTGCCCCCCGGAGGAAAGGACATGCCTGGATGGGTTAAATGCAGAGGACACTTTTCACCGGCCACCGTCAGCATGAGTGTGTTGTGGCCGCATGCATGTATTGTGGTGTTCGTGTGACAATAAAAGACGGGCTTGTCCGTTACGAGAGTTTGGTTTTTTTCCTTCATTTTGCGTTAGCGCCCGTTTAGCGCAAAGCCCTAATTGTGGGCGTGTCGGCCCGCTGTGCTTTGTGTCATCTCGGCTCTCAGCTCCATAAGGGCCTGTGTCCACCTAGCGTCTTTTCATCAGCTCCGGCGTCTATTTTCAATTGTTTCCAATGGGGGGAGAGCGTATGCGAGCGCACACGGACGTCTAGAGAAAGTGCGCTGCGTCCAGCGTCTTATTTTCACAGCGCTCTGGTGTTTTTGTGCGCCCGACTCCCAGCGCTTCCAGCTGAAATTATTTTAACTTTTCAGAAAGACGCTGGTGTCGGGTGCTCCTTTTCTGGCAACTAATCATATGAAAAAACTATCGCAACAGAGACAGAAAGGCTCAATTGTGGGAGCAGATTGGCTAGACACTTAATATTTCTGGTGAGTGTTGAGCTAAATCACTGTATGTGTGTTGTTTGCTAATGTTAGCTGTCAGCTATCAAGCTACTACCGCACTGAGCTAACGTTAGTTTCAGACTGCTTCCTTGTTATATTGTGCGCCGAGATCAGCATTCCCCAGCGCACTCCCAGCGTTTAACGTCGGAAAAAGACGCTAGGTGGACACAGGCCCTTAGGCGTGTTTATGCCCAAAAGCATTTTGTAGGTGTGATCATGCAAGCCATAGCGTCATGTCAGCAGCTTCCTCCTCACTGGGAGGAACAGAGTGAGAGAGAGGAAGAGAGGGAGGAGGCGAGAGAGAAAAGAGAGATGGAGAGAGCGAGAGAGGGGGGAGAGAACGACAGAGGGGAGAGAGAGAGAGGGAGAGAATTGGAGGATGATTCAATATAGATACACCATTAGAAACTAATAAAAAAAAATGAAAATTGGTGCTGATGGAACAATATTCCATTTGAACACACCAAACATAGTCCGCAATTTTTTTAATATGGCAAAATTCCACATGATCAATTGATTCCTTAACGATCAATTATTGATTTTCAATTATTGATGCCCATCCCCAGCTCTTAGCAATTCACACTGAGGCTAGGCTAGCTAGCTCTGCCCGCGCGCCTCAAGCTAAACTAACCATATATTAGTATTGGGCCCTTGATGCTAGAGGCATGTTAAAATAGTAACTTTGTTTATATAAAAACAGATCTTACAAAGCACTCTGACACAATACTCAAATGATGGATTTGAAAGGCAATAAAACAATAATAAGCAGGGAGTCAATTCATAGGACAGAGGTGAAAAAGAGCCAACATTCAAGTAAATAGTGGTATAATCGTAGGTTGAAAACCAAAATAAATAGAATAAAAGTAAGATCAAATTAAGATAAAAGACACAAGATAATAGAAAGCCGATAAAGAGACAACAAAAAGCAGATAAAATATTTTTTTTAAGGCGATAAACACTCCTTGCCTGGATCAGAGGGACTCTCTTTGTATGTATGCTAATGAGGTGTCCGAGGGAGTTCCTCTTATACAGTCACTCTGGAGAATCAGGATCACCACAGTGACAAAAGCCATCTGCCAGTGCCAGTGTGCCAGAACATCCCTGCACTGCACCAGCTTAGAAAGATTCCTGCTTCCACATGCCAGTAGATAATAGGGCTGGGTTAAAAAAAATCGATATATCGATATTGAATCGATATTCATGTGAAGGAACAAGTATCGATAAATAAATCCCAGTATCGATATTTTACTTTTTTTTTTTATAAACATAGGCTATAATATTATAGGCTGTGTGTGGTAGTTAAAGGAACACTCCGCCCATTTTCAACCAGCTTTGTATCATTAGAACATCAGTAGTATATCAGAAAACTGTCAACGGTTTTGAAGTCTGTCATTTAATTTGACAGTTATTGAGTGTTAAGTGTGGACCAGTGACATCACTGGTCCACACTAACTCAAATTAATAACTCATTAACTCAAATCAACTCTCAATAACTGTCAAACTATTCATCATTCATCTAGTTTGACAGTTATTGAGAGTTGATTTGAGTTAATGAGTTATTAATTTGAGTTAGTGTGTTAAAGTGTGGACCAGTGATGTCACTGGTCCACACTTTAACACTCAATAACTGTCAAATTAAATGACAGACTTCAAAACCATTTACAGTTTTCTGATATACTACTGATGTTCTAATGATACAAAGCTGGTTGAAAATGGGGTGTTCCTTTAAAACATAGTTTCAAGTTTGACGTTTATTTATGTTTGTAGTTGAAACAAAAACATAAATACTGTAGGCTACATGTGCATTGTGCACGCACCATGAGCCAGATGTACAAACCTCAAATCTGTTTGCACTATAATGTTTGTGAACTGGAAGGCCCCTATCTTTGCATCGGCGTAGTTTCTAGGCCGAGCGCCTGGCGCAGTGGGCGTGGACCAGCGCACTTGATATCTTGGTGTTGGCCCACCACGCAGCCTAAAGCATTACAACCACGCCTTTTAAGCATAAAATTATGCACCGTCATGCTCATTGGATAAGTGCAATAAACGAAACGCACACTTGCCTTTTAAGCTCCAATTCCAGTGGTCCAGCAAAACCAGACAAAAGCCAAGCGCTCTGCCCCCCCCCCTCCCTTCATCCAGTCTGTCTGTCTCCATATATAGGCTATTATTCCATATTATTATGCTTCTCAAACCAATCTAACTGCAGTTTAAATACTGCAAGCATGTAAATACCCTACACTATAGCAAGATCAAAGTGAAAAGAATGTTCTAAATGCATCAGCTAGAAAAATATAGCCTATTAGATTGGTGAAAGTTTGTCCAGAAAGATATAATTTTCTCTCGCCTGCTGCAGGAAGGATGATGCACATAAATATACCCTACATTATGTAAAGTCATTGCATAAATGTGTTTTTATTGTAAAACTAAATGTGAAGTAGGGTTGCACGGTATACCGGTATTAGTATGGTACCGCGGTTCCCTGCCGTTAAAAAGGATACTATACCACGTTAATTTAGTACCGATACTTAAAAAAATGTCATGGGTTGCGTCAGTGTGCGACCGTGGTGTTTGTTAGCGGAGGAGAGAGACACAGCGGCATTACAGTTGAGAGCCTGTCTCCCACCTCACGTGAAGGCAACACAGCCTTGCCTTGAACCAATGGTGACTCGTGAAAAGTGAAAAAAAGCTCGTCTCTGACTCTGCTTCATGTGGGGGCGTGTCGACTTTCCTCTCTTCCCTCTCTGCTCGCTCTCTGGCCACAGTCACTACAGCACCCCGACACACAGGACAGACGCAGCGAAAATGGCAGCGGCTTCTTCTAGTCTTGCAAGCCGACCAACGCTTGTAGAAAAAGCAGATGCACGAAGCGAAATATGGAAATATTTTGCTTACGTTGCCGACAGCGAAGGCAAGCCCGTGGACACATCCAAACCAGTGTGTAAAAGGTGCTTCAACGTGACGCAAGCGAAAGGATCAAACACATCGAACCTGGCTAAACATCTTGCCGACAGGCACCCCGACCTGTTCAAAGAGTTTAAAGACCGACAGGTTAGCGAACGTGAACGATAAACATACATGCCCTCAAATAAGTCCAACGAGTATTGTGTGACAAGCGAACTTGTTTCACTGAAAAAGTTCGCTTGTCACAATAGCCTACTCGTTTACAGTGAAACACGAGGCAATGTGCTGGAGCACAGATCTCTGCCAAGGAGAAAGTCATGACATGTAACGTTTAGGGGAGGGGACATCAGATGACTGCATACCATGTACAATATTTAATAACACTATGGTCCTCAATGCCAGTGTTATTAAAGTTTTTACATGGTAAGCAGTCATCTGATCTCACCTATCCTAATATTTACAATAATCCCAATTATTAATGATATACGAATTCATTGTAAAAAACACCTAGCCTACACGTATGGGGGGGGGGGGGGGGGGGGGGGGGCTGGGAATACACCACATAATAAGCCTACATTTATGTGTGAAAATAATATATATTACTAGATTAACCATAAATCAGGCACTTCATGTTAATGAAGCTTAGGAGCTGCAAGTACAGAGTACTTTTTTTGGATAAAACAAATAGCTATAATAGTGTAGCAGCTGTGTGAAAATATATTTTATTTATATTATTTATAAGTTTAAACGGTTGACATTCCTTTAAAATATGTTTACAGGAGAGATTATGTTAATTTTACACTAGATAATAAAAGTTCTAGCATGTTCAGCGCCACACGTGGTGGCAGTACTACCAGCATGTAGTAAAATGACTACATGGCTGTGCATTACCTTGTTAAATCAATAAAATAAGTTTTAAGTTCCATGTTTTGTCCCCTCTATTTATTCCAATACTTTTCCTGATGTTTTAGTTTTTTGCCGTGGTATCGTTTCAGTATCGGTATCGAGATACTTAGGCAGGTATCGGTATCGAACTCATAATTTTGGTATCGTGACATCCCTAATGTGAAGTAGAGCCAAGTTATTGGAGCGGACATCACAGTATAGCACATGACAGTAGAAGCACGTTCCGCTGTCACTTATCTAAATCACGTTAAATCGACAAGAGATATATATAGGCCCAGGAGGACATATATGTTTCACATAGGGTGGTGTTTTCATTTCGATGTTTTATTTGGTCCAATATTGAAATGTTCTACAATTGCAGGTTGTGTTACCATTACACATTATTTAGATCCTCCCTTAATATAGGTTTTCGGCTCATTTGGTTGCTATTTAGTAGCGAAATGGAGAAGCACACTGCATGCTGGGACATTCACATTGCAGTGAACTTACAACTTCTTTTTTCTAGGGGACGTGTTGTGTCTGTCTGAGCGAGGGAGTCAGAGAGAGAGAGTCGTATTGTGCCTGTCAGACTGATATGAGCAAGAGAGAGGGAGTGACACAGAGAAGGGTGACAGAGGGGAGCCAGAGGGGAGCACCCCGCGCAACCGGCGCACTGAATAGGCCTGCTTTTCAAAAGCGCAAAACGCTAAATTTACGCCAGGTGGGAAGATATCATTACGCCGATATTTAACGCCGAAACGCCCATTCTCGCCCATTCAGGGAGTGTGCCACGCCCATTCGGCCTAAAGCGCATTTGGCAGCGTAAAGCCATATTGATATCTTCCCGAGGCAGGCGCAAGGCACGTTTTTTAGCGCCGAAGGCCCGTTTTAGCGCCGAAGGCCTGTGGGAGAATAGGGGCCACGTTCATGAGCTGTATTTTATTTTATTTTATTTTATTTACAAAGCATTTATACTTTATGAAACACTGTTTACAACATGCTGCTGTTCACTGATTCTGTTGTATAGTGGAAATCTAAATTTGTTTGGCTTCTCACAGAAGACTGTAAATAAAGAGACAGAAGACTGTAAAGAAAGATAAGATGTTGAATGACTATGTTGGTCATGTTTAAATAAAAAAGAATTACATGATGTAACTGCTTGCTTTATGGTCAATTCTTAATGTAAATAATTAATAATAATAATAATTAATATTTTTTAATAATGCACCAGGTTAGAGGGTTCCTTGTACAATTTACAGCATTAGTTCTTTGAGAATCTCTTCCATTATCAAAGCAAAACTGGTATTGTAACTAAAATATCGATATGTGTATATTGTGTGTATATAAAATATGTATATAGTGTATCGGAATCGTATCGTATGGAGAAGTCAGTGGCGATACCCAGCCCTAGTAGATAAATAACACGAGGGGACCCCCCTCAGAGACATCCATGTAGGAAACAGGAGGAGGAGATGTAACATGGCAGCAGAGCACAGTGGCAGCAGGGGACAGACAGGAGGAAGGAGAGCAGGGTAATGTGTGGGGCAGCAGAGGACAGACAGGAGGAAGGAGAGGAGGGTAATGTGTGGGGCTGTATCTCCTGACTGCTCAGAGACATTACAGCAGCACTTTGTCATGATCAGAGGGTTCAGAGAGAGATTAGAGAAAGCAAGGCAATATGTCTCCCCTGTGACGCACACCCTGCACTTCCCTCCACTCACCCCCCCGCCACCCCCCACACCCTCCACTCACCCCCCCCCGCCCACCCACACCCTCCACTCACCCCTTCCCCCCCCTCAGAGTAAATAACCCACGTGTCAGCCGCTGACCCCAGCACAAAATTGCCTTATTGATCCCCACAGCGATTTTCCTGCATGGCCTCTTCAACCCGGGAGCGGCAGCACAGAAGCACTTTTGGTGGAGGTGCTGTAGGGCAGTGAGTCTCGAAGCCAGGGATACTCAACTTGCTTTGCCCAGGGGCCACTTTGGTGAAATGATAGAAGGCCAGGGGCCAGTTAATAAACAAACAATATACATTTTTGTAGGGATGCACGATATATCGGCAATCATATCGGTATCGGCAGATGTTAGTCATTTTTTAACATATCGGCATCGGTCGGATGTTGCCATGTTAATATCGGTTATCGGTATGACCCAAAATCGTCACATTGAGAGGAAACAATGCAGTAAATCTATGATTTATGGGCTTTTCCAAATGTTTTGGAAATAAAGAAATGCATTACTTTTTCAAATTCAGTGTTTACATGTGTTTTTCAGTACGTACAACATTTTATTAGTAAATTTTTTTGTTTTTTATAGAGATCATATCGACATCGGTAAATATCGGTTATCAAACATAACAGCAATGTTAATATCGGTTATCGGTATCGGCCAAGATTTTCATATCGGTGCATCCCTACATTTTTCTGTAGCGGATTGTAGGTTTTTGGGGTGTCAGTCGGAGTTTAGTCTGACAATGTTGTGCACACCGACCGGATAGTTAGTTAGGTTAAGTTAGTTAGGTTAAGTACATAACCTACATAAGTGCCTGGGTAGCAAGCAGACGGCAGTATTTGACAATTTAGCAGCTAAATCATAGATTATTGAAAGATATTCCATATTCCAGACTGAAATGCTATAACAGAAGTGGAGTATTGGTCAGAATGACATGAACATTTGGACACTTATTCAGCCGGTATCTTGCATGTTGCAAGATCATGTAAAAAAAAAAGATCATGTAAAAAAGATCATGTAAAAGAAAAAAATTGCAATTCCATCGCGGGCCACACAGGGGCGCCCGCGGGCCGCAAGTTGAGTATCACTGCTCTAATCTTTTCGCATGACATGAAGAACCCCTAAACATTACATTACATTACATTACATTAACTAAACTGACAAAGATTAGACCACTGACAAGACTTTGTCCCACGGACCCCCATATGATAATAAGATTGATGTTTTTAGATGTTTGATTACAGAAAGTGTATAAAACCCATGACCCAAATAGTCATTGTGTTACTTATGAATGGAATTATAGCTCAAATAAATTACCCCCCCTTTTGTCTGGGGACCCCCTGGAACCCCCTCAAGGACCCCTGGGGGTTCCCGGACCCCCATCTGAGAACCACTGCTGGAGGGGGAACTGTAGGGGACGATACAAGATGGAAGAAGTGTGTGTGTGTGTGTGTGTGTGTGTGTGTGTGTGTGTGTGTGTGTGTGTGTGTGTTTAGAGCCCGAGCGATACTGGATTTTGGAGGCCGATGCCGATACCGATATTAGGGAGTAAAAAAATTGCGATAGCGATATATCGGCCGATATTCTTATATTAAATATACACATTATATTACACAATGTTTTTGCAATGATCCCTCAAATATCAAACACTTGACAAAGATATGACTTGACATGACTTGAGATATGTAATGTAGGCAGGATATTTTACAGCTTATCAATAAACTGCGTTGTCCAAATGACATCAATGCAATGAAACAGTAAACTTAACTGGGGATTTAATAATTATAAATAACTAGAAATACAAAAACACAAATAGAACAAATATAAAATATAACTTTAGTTAAGAAAAAATATCAAATATACACAACATGCTGTCTATGACTTAAAAAATACAAAATAAAAATATAACATATGGGCGATACCGATATATCAGTTATCGGCCAATATCCGCCGATAATCTCGGTGGACCGATATATCGGTCGGGCTCTAGTGTGTGTGTGCGTGCGTGTGTGTGTGTGTGTGTGTGCGTGTGTGTGTGTGTGCGTGCGTGTGTGTGCGTGGCTGGGTGTGTGCGTGTGTGTGTGTGTGTGTGTGTGTGTGCGTGTGCGTGTGTGTGCGTGTGTGTGTGTGCGTGTGTGTGCGTGTGTGTGCGTGGCTGGGTGTGTGTAACAAGGCTTATTGGGAATGGGGAGATTAGATGGTCTTGCTGAGTCAGTTTCCTCACACTTTGGCACGAGGCACGAGGGAAATAGCCGTTGCTGATATTCAGTTCCAATGGAAGTGCAAATGGGAAAAGCGCACATTGGGGCTTATAGAGCTGTCTCAGTGTGATGCATTCCTCTACGCACAATCCAACACACACACACACACACACACACACACACACACACACACACACACTAACACACTCTTCCTCTCCTCTCCCTTCTGTATATTTAGCTGTAATCTACAGGGGGCCTCCGGGGGTCTCGGAGAGTCACAATGAGGTCCTGACGGCCCCTCTCTGCTGCTGTGCTCAGCCCCCAGGCCAAGCGTTCAGCACAGAGTCAGAGGGAAGCGTCACGGAAAACACACACGCCACACGCCACACGCACGCCACGCACACACACACACACACACACGCAAACAGTCTCACACGTAAACACCAACTCTTGCTACGTTACTCTGCTTTGCTCTCTTTCGCAACTGTGCTTTTGAAGATATTTCGATCTATTTTGCATTCGAAAAGACTGCCAGTGAAAAAGCCCAGAACTTCTCACTTCACAAAGTGGATATGTTTGAGGAGAAGGTAGAGAGCAGCAGTACTCCACGGTGCTCATTGGAATGCCTGGGATAACAGAGCTCACGGCTAAAAGTATGTTCAGACTCTGCAGGAGTCCGTTCCAACTCAAACCAGATGCAGGCAGAGAGAGAAAAGAGTGGAGAGGAGCGAGAAGAGAGGAGGAACAGAGGTAACAGAGGACAAGCAGAGGAGGGCTGGAGGAGGCCTACAGAGTAGAGCTGTGAGTGATACCAGGAGAGGAGGAGGGGGTTGAAGTAGGGCTGTGAATCTTCACTGGCCTCACGATTCGATTACGATTCAGAGGGCTACGATTCGATTCGATTACGATTATCGATGCATCTTGATGCATCTTAAATCGATGCATCACTTTTTTTCCCCAATACATGATTTATTTTTTCTCACTTTCTTTTTTCTCACTGTGTGGCTACTTTTAAATAAAAGTACATTTGGAATTGCATTGTATTATGATCCAAATAAACAACTGCATGTACTTCCATTATATTTTATTTGATTATTAAAAAAAAAAAATAATAATAATAATAATAATCGATTTTTGACATTTGTGAATCGATGCAGAATCGTGCACGTCCGCATCGCGATGCATCTTATAATCGATTATTTTTGACACCCCTAGGTTGAAGTAGGCCTACAGAGTAGGGCCGTGACTGATAGCAGGAGAGGAGGAGGCGGTTGAAGGAGCACTGACTTACAGCTCAGCCTTTGGCCGGGAAAACCAGAAGGCTGGTGAGGTGCGCACGACCACATGACTCGTAAATCTACATTGTTTTCCTTTTTCCCCCCAGCTTGAGTTTCATCCAATAAAACAAGCGGGCCCTTCAGGGCGGGGAGGGTGGTGCGGGGTGGGGAGGGGTGGTGCGGGGCGGGGTGGGGAGGGGTGGTGCGGGGCGGGGTGGGGAGGGGTGGTGCGGGCGAGCGTGAAGTGCTGAGAGGGCACTTTCCAAGAGATGATCGCCTGGACCTCCATAAAGTGGCAATAACAGGCTGCAGGAAACGTCCGTTTCTGATTCCTGCAGCGTTTTCTGCTTGTGGGAACGAGTGCGAGGCGACCTCTGACCCCGATACGCCGGCCCTGGACTCAGGATAACAGCGAGGAGAAGGCGGACAGCTGACAAGCCTCTATCTCAGAGGAAAAGACCGCCTCTGCTGAGTCCACTTCCTGTTTCCTGCCGTTTCAGACCTGGGAAAGCAGACCTGAGTGAGATAACTTTGTGAAAAACAAAGTTGCTGCGTGGGTGCATGTCTGTCTATTAGTTTGTGTGTGAGAAGTGCTGTATTTCTTTGATTGTGCGTCTGTGTGTGTGTGTGTGTGTGTGTGTGTGTGTCTGTGTGTAGCTGTGTGTGTAGCTGTGTCAGTCCAACTCATAACTGTTTTTTTCAGATGCTGCTTTTGCTGAGCTTTACCGGTCACTCAGGGGGCGTTTGAGGACAGCCAGACTTCTTGATGTCTCTCTCTCTCTTCTCTACAGCTGATGCAGATGTCTCTCTCTCTCTCTCTCTTCTCTACAGCTGATGCAGATGTCTCTCTCTCTCTCTCTCTTCTCTACAGCTGATGCAGATGTCTCTCTCTCTCTCTCTTCTCTACAGCTGATGCAGATGTCTCTCTCTCTCTCTCTCTTCTCTACAGCTGATGCAGATGTCTCTCTCTCTCTCTTCTCTACAGCTGATGCAGATGTCTCTCTCTCTCTCTCTTCTCTACAGCTGATGCAGATGTCTCTCTCTCTTCTCTACAGCTGATGCAGATGTCTCTCTCTCTCTCTCTAGTCTCTACAGCTGATGCAGATGTCTCTCTCCCTCTCTCTCTTCTCTACAGCTGATGCAGATGTCTCTCTCTCTCTCTAGTCTCTACAGCTGATGCAGATGTCTCTCTCTCTCTCTAGTCTCTACAGCTGATGCAGATGTCTCTCTCTCTCTCTAGTCTCTACAGCTGATGCAGATGTCTCTCTCTCTCTTCTCTACAGCTGATGCAGATGTCTCTCTCTCTCTCTCTTCTCTACAGCTGATGCAGATGTCTCTCTCTCTCTCTCTCTCTTCTCTACAGCTGATGCAGATGTCTCTCTCTCTCTTCTCTACAGCCGATGCAGATGTCTCTCTCTCTCTTCTCTACAGCTGATGCAGATGTCTCTCTCTCTCTCTCTCTCTCTCTCTTCTCTACAGCTGATGCAGATGTCTCTCTCTCTCTCTTCTCTACAGCTGATGCAGATGTCTCTCTCTCTCTCTTCTCTACAGCTGATGCAGATGTCTCTCTCTCTCTTCTCTACAAGCTGATGCAGATGTCTCTCTCTCTCTTCTCTACAGCTGATGCAGATGTCTCTCTCTCTCTCTCTTCTCTACAGCTGATGCAGATGTCTCTCTCTCTCTCTCTTCTCTACAGCTGATGCAGATGTCTCTCTCTCTCTCTCTCTAGTCTCTACAGCTGATGCAGATGTCTCTCTCTCTCTCTCTTCTCTACAAGCTGATGCAGATGTCTCTCTCTCTCTCTCTCTCTTCTCTACAGCTGATGCAGGTGACTCACTGACACCTATTTGAGAATGACATGCTGAGATGAGATGTGAGAACTGACACAGTGGGGCGTCAATCTGCTCTGGACACACTCCTAATTATCCACATTATAGCCAGCCTGGAGGTGGTGAGCGTACTGTGTGTGTGTGTGTGTGTGTGTGTGTGTGTGTGTGTGTGTAGAACGAAAACAGGAGCCACCACTACTGCATTCCAAAGAAACGTAAGGAAACAGCACTACAGCCAAATCCAGGCCGAGCAACGGCAACGCATTGAAGTGTTGGGGCGTGGCCGCACTGATCCGTGGTGTCTGTCCGTCTGCGTTAATTTCTCTGTTCACTTCCATTCATTTTCAACACAGCTGTCCGTCTGTCCGTGGAGCACTGATGAAGCGTCCGTATCCAGCAAATTTGCATACGTTTAGATGGACAGAAAGTTCAAGAGGGATGAACTTTTTCTGGATGGACGTATCGGATGGACAGATGGAGGGTTATCAATGTTATTTTACCGTTCTAAATATCAACAACTAGCCAACAGCTGGTGGGCTTCATGGAAACAGCATGACTCGAACTGGCCGACCATTACATCAATCTGGTCATTCAGTGGCGTTTCATTGCCACATAAGTAACATAGCGCAAAGCGCTAATGAGCTAACAGCTAGCTAAGGCCATCTTTCTTCTTCTCTCGGTTTATAGGCGGGTCGCTGACACCTTCAAGGTGCTTACCGCCACCTGCTGTACAAGTAGGTTACCTGTACATGTAACGGACATACATCTATCCGTCTATGCGTTCTGTCCATTTTCTGACGGATCAGTGTGGCCACGGCCTTAGTGAGGGAAGGAGTGCGCCAGAGATGGGGACTTGGACTCAAGTTCCACACACAGTGACTTCAGACTTGACTTGAGACTCGTCCTCAAAAGACTCGAGATTTTGGGACTCGTAAACAATCTGTATTTGTGTTTTTTGGGTGCATTAACATTAAGGAAATGTCTACTAATAATAATGTCAACTAATCAATGCTGATACTGTATGCTAATAAAAGACTGATGATAATACAGTTCATGCTTTGAAATTCCTTAGTTTTAACTATGCAGATGATAGAACGCTCATCCAAGAGACTCTAGACATGACTTGGACTTGTGACTAAAGACTTGTGTCTTGACTTGGACTTTCCCATCAAAGACTTGGGACTTGACTTGGACTCAATGTGACCAAAGACCTGCGACTTGACTTGGACTAGCCCATCAAAGACTTGAGACTTGAGTTGGGGACTCTAGCCTCAAAAACTTGAGATCTGACTTGGACTTAGGGGTGTCAAAAATAATCGATTATAAGATGCATCGCGATGCGGACGTGCACGATTCTGCATCGATTCACAAATGTAAAAAATCGATTATTAAAAAATAATAATAATTACCGTAATAATCGAATAAAATATAATGGACGTACATGCAGTTGTTTATTTGGATCATAATACAATGCAATTCCAAATGCACTTTTATTTTAAAAGTAGTCACACAGTGAGAAAAAAGAAAGTGAGAAAAAATAAATCATGTATTGGGGGAAAAAAAGTGATGCATCGATTGAAGATGCATCAAGATGCATCGATAATCAAATCAAATCGTAGCCCTCTGAATCGTAATCGAATCGAATCGTGAGGCCAGTGAAGATTCACAGCTCTACTTGGACTTGCAGAAAAGTGACTTGGGAGCATCTCTGGAGTTCACTAACAAAAGTCATGGGCATGCGTGTGCGTGACGGGGCAGAAAGCGTGACGGGGCAGAAAGCGCACACAGAATGAAACGGCTAAAAGCCCCGGCCCGACTGAGTCACATGAGAGATGACCTCGCTGAAGAGCTGGTAAAAGGCGAGGGCTGTTCTGCATAGCGTTTAGAAGCTGCTCTGTGGACGTTAATGCGTGTCAGTAGACTGCAGGTACCCTGAGGGGCCGGAGCATTAAGCTCCGTGTTCACATGTTAAGTAGCAGAAGAAATGGCTGATTCTGCAGCACTGGAGGGAGGAGGTCAATAGAGAGGCCAGGATACACACGAGCTGTGTTGACGGGCGGGGAGCGATGGAAGTGGAAACGGGGGTGAATGTAAGTCGTAAAAGAATTCTGAAAAGTGTTGCTAATTGAAAAACAATGAAAGTCTTGTGAAATACTGTAGAAAATGACTTTTTAAACTGGTTAGTAAATTCTTCATATAATATATGGCTATTTAATGATAAATGCCTAAAAATGTATAGAAAAAATCCTGTAAAACTACATCTTTTTTTACAGGTTATTACTATGGGATTCCAGGATGCATACATAAGTAACATGGGACTACTGTGGTGCATCTTTGGTGCATCCCAGGAATCTTGATTGCTTTTCCTAAGACATCACTGTCTGAACACCAACACCCAGAATGCACTGGGCTTTGGTGCATAATGCACCCAGAATGCACTGGGCAAAGACATCACTGTCTGAAATCTGTCACAGCTCAAGATGATGCACAAAGCATTCTACAGTGAATTGCTTCAGCACCAAAACCCAGAATGCACTGGGCTTCACTGCCTTTCTGTTTCACTGTCCAACCACTCCAACAGCCCCCCCACCCAACATCCTGTTTCAACCGAAATATGACAGATTGGTGGAGTAAGACAAAATAAAATACTGTATTCTTGTGACTTTATATTATTTATCTTTCCATTTCAAACGCAGACATGATCTTTCCTAAGAGCCTGTGTTGAGAGATTCTGAAATTGGTGCTTATGATTGATCTTCACTCTTGGGAAACCAGCCTGAGGCCCAGTGTGACCACTGAACGATGCAACACGAGCAGGCGCACTTGACCTTTGACCTTCGCTCCCCCCAGTTTCAGGCTGTCAAATCATTCTGATGATGTAGAACCTTGAGAATAAAACGCTATGAACCATCCAATCACATGAACCTCATTTTCCCCCCCCCCGGAAAAGAGATTTGTCGATTTAGCTCCTGAAACATCTGCAGTTCTACATTATGCGGAGGTAATGCATATTGTCTTCCACTGTATCTCAAACAACACCTATACGTTAACACCTAACCTCTGACCCTTTTAACGACATGGCAGCCATATTTGATTGACATCAGACTTAGGGTGGGAAGACAACAGACTGGAGGAAAAACCACGTTATGTATGTTTTCATTTTTGACTGTATAAAGAGCGCTTGTCCAGAAGACAGCGAAGCAGTAAAAAGAGGCAATCCAAGGGTTTGTCATTCCAAGTATGACCTAACTCATATGTATAGCCAGCCACCATGTGGATAAAGCTAATTGTAATAGCCCCTCAGCAGCTGCTGCACCCTCATTCCTACCTGCATGGCCTAACAGAGTCATACAGAGTACCAAAACACATACACACATGCACACACATCACACACGTGCACACACACACACCCAACACTTAAAGGATGGGTTTACCGATGGGGAATATGAATATATATTAATTCTTAAAAAATCTTAAATTTCGAATCCGTTGAAATTTTTGAAATTGCTTGTTCACAGCCAGAGAAAAAAAAAATGAAAAAAAAAAAAAAAAAAAAAAATGGGCCAGGTGACGCGTTTCGACGCGAAACGCGTCACCTGGCCCAATTTTTTTTTTTTTTTTTTTTTTTTTCTTTTTTCATTTTTTTTTTCTCTGGCTGTGAACAAGCAATTTCAAAAATTTCAACGGATTCGAAATTTAAGATTTTTTAAGAATTAATATATATTCATATTCCCCATCGGTAAACCCATCCTTTAAAGTCCATTAGGGGTGGGGGGAAAAATCGATACACCAGACGATACGCCTGACGATATTGTATCGATATTTGGACGCCAAGTATCGAAAATATTTTTATTATTTTTTATTTTTTTGCAGGCCATGCCATGCCAGGCCACCGGGCATCTGCCAAAAGCGCCCGATGTTGCAGTCCGTGCCTGCAGTGTCATATTGAGTCCAGAGAAGCTTAATAATGTAGCCTACATGTGGGGCAAAAACAAAACAAAACAAAAAAACACTGCATGTTTTACTTCCGGTGAGGTCAAGGAAAAGGTAGGAAAAGGAGTTAGACAATATATCGAAATATCGCAATATTCAATATATCGCAATATCGGCGATATCGCAATATCGCAATACTGTCGTATTGTGACTCCAGTATCGTTTTAGTATGGTATCGTGGGCATCTGGTGATTCCCACCCCTAAAGTCCATGTAAAGGTTTTTGTTAATCTCCAGTAGATCATATGGGGCATCAGCAAACCCTGTCCAAACAATGATAATCATATCACTTGATTATATTCACCTTATTCACCACGCCCACTTTTTCTCTCGTCCGCATTAGACACAATTGTATTTGTTCTTCTGGTTCAGCGCTAGTTAGCGGCCAATTTCAAAACAAAACGTCAC
>NW_028150597.1:17500-22318 GCF_964638095.1 Poromitra crassiceps | reverse complement strand
AAAAGTCGACTTTGGCCAGCGAATTTCGATTAGTGTTTTTGCTAGAAATGCCCATCCCTAATGCATAACTATAAGCAGAGAGTTAAAAGCTGGAAGTGTTATGCATAACTATAATCGGAGAGTTAAAAACTGGAAGTGTTATGCATAACTATAAGCAGAGAGTTAAAAGCTGGAAGTGTTATGCATAACTATAATCAGAGAGTTGTCCATCAGAGAAAAGTGTTACTTTACTAGCGGGTGCATGGGAGGCTTCTCCCATGCACTCCCGCAAATAAGTAATGTTATGCGCAGCAAAGTTACATTTTACCGAGAGGGAGAGAGAGAACATCCATGATCGCTAACAGCTAGCTATGCTAATAACTAGCTTGCCGTTCAGAAACGCATGTAAACAGCCGTGTGATTACTGAGAACGTCAGTAAAATAAGGAGAGCTGCAGGTGCTTATGCAGAACTAGTGCACGATTAAGTGCACAGTGGGTAATGACCCGCTGTGATGAAGAATATAGCGAGATTAACAAGGTTGATAGCAAAACACTGTCGCAGCTGCCAGCAGCAGCACCTCCAGGCTTCAACTAGCGTTAGCCTGTCACATGACGCCTTCATGGTCCCTCGATAAAGTATGCAGAAATATGCACGTTACCTCTCTCTCAAGAAGGGTCACGTGAGTGTGGCGTTTAAGGCCATCTGTCGTTACAAAATAAATAAACTGGGTGCATCATTGTACTACTCGACAGACATGTAACTAACTTTGCAGTCTGAGCCATCTTCTATGTGCTGTAACAAAGTGCAGTTTCTATTTTTCTGGTGTTTCTTTTTTTACATGTTTGGGACAGGCAAATGTCTCAAAATGTTTTTGTTTTTGTAAAGATAATTTTATTTCAAATTGTTTCATTTAATTAGTTTTAATATATTTTAAATTGTAACATATTTCATGTATTTTAGTCTGTGATACGTGAAACCGTGGTATTTTTGTCCAAGGTTATCATACCGTCAAAAACTCATGCCGGCACATCCCTAGATACCTCTTGTTTATTATATCGCAATCACAATCGCAATCGCAATATTGTCCACCATAATCGCTAATCGCACCTTTACCCCAAATCGTGCAGCACTAGATAACACCACACGCACATACATTCATTACTGGCAAATAGCATGTTGTTTCTGAGAGGGATTCATACACTGGGAAATCATTAACGGTAATCATTAACTTATATAGATGTGTTTGTTCCTTCCTTCCTTTCAACTTACAAGTAACCGTTGTCAGTTTCATAACTTATGTCAAGAGTACATGACTTGTGGCTTGCAATTTGACACGTACTGTACATAGATTGTAACTGTAACTACTTACTGAATGCTATTCTACAATTCTTACTTTTACTATCCCATTGACCCTATTTTATTTTATTCTATTTTACTTTAGTTTTATTTTATTTTATTGCATCTTACTGTATTGACTGTTTTTACGTTTAGGGAGATACTGTGTTATGCTATGTTGTGTTATGTGGATATTCATGCCTGAGTGCGAGCAACTGTAACTTGTCCCAATTTCCCCCCGGGGATCATTAAAGTCTTTCTGATTCTGATTCTGATTCTTAGAATTATGAGCAGAATGAACTCTTACCCTTCCTTCTGTTTGTGTAGCCTATGTAGGTAAATCATGTCTTTCTCTAACAGCACAAGTAGCACATTATTGTCTCCTGCACCTGTATTAGGCTACGTTCACACAGCCATCCTTAGTGCTTGAATCTAATCTTTTCCCCCCTAAGTGACTCAGATCAGTCTTTTTCATGACAGTGTGAACAGTACAAGTCACATTGAAAGTGACTTTTTTAAAGACAACCTGGGCTACTTTCAAATGTGGAAAAACATCAGATTCGAATCTGATGTTTTGGAATGTGACTCCGGTGTGACTGTGAACAGACATCTGGCCCATATCTGACTTAATGCTTTAATGTGACTTTTACGTCATTCCAGAGGAACATTCGTCACTATTCTGCACTGGCGGGAGGAGGGAGGACCAAGCAGGTAGATTGTGATTACAAACATGGAGGACAGCTGCGAGGGAGCTAATCAGTGGGAGGGACAGTGAGGTTTTAGATCTTATAAGTATTAGCAAGAAGTAGCAGCTGTTGCTCCACAGAAAGCCATTATTAAAATTTTGGCTCTCTTTCTCCTCTTCCTCGCTATCATCTGCTCCCGTATTCGCTGGCTTCCACTGCACAATAACTTGTAGATTAAACCGTAAACAACAGATGAAACAACATCGTCAGCTACCACCATGTTTACTGCTGTCTTCTTCTGGGTTTACGTAGGACAGCAGTGCGCTGCGTGTGACGTTATTATTGTTCTTCTGCGCATGCGGGTCACTTCAGGTCCGTGACCTGTTCACACTGGAGATCTGATATGGGCCACTTTTAAAAGGTCCGTGTGAACAGCCACACAAAAGATCATGTGAGCAACAAATCAGATTCAAGCACTAAGGTTTGCTGTGTGAACGTAGCCTTACTGTAGTGCAGATTCCACAGGATACAGCAACCTAACTAAACTCTAAAACCCTCGTAAAAGAATACCCTCAAGGTCCTAAGGAACACTGGAATACAGTTAATAAAGAAATTAGGCCAGTGACTAACTAATGAACACTTAAAAACACTGTCAACTGTTGACCTAACTATTAAGTACTATTTCAGTGAACTTGCAATTTCAAGGCAGCCAGGAAACGTTTATGTGAGGTGCCTTGATAATGTTAACAGTGCACTGGGCCCTAATGTAGTGAAGTGCCTTGATAATGTTAACAGTGCACTGGGCCCTAATGTAGTGAGGTGCCTTGATAATGTTAACAGTGCACTGGGCCCTAATGTAGTGAAGTGCCTTGATAATGTTAACAGTGCACTGGGCCCTAATGTAGTGAGGTGCCTTGATAATGTTACAGTGCACTGGGCCCTAATGTAGTGAAGGGCCTTGATAATGTTAACAGTGCACTGGGCCCTAATGTAGTGAAGTGCCTTGATAATGTTAACAGTGCACTGGGCCCTAATGTAGTGAGGTGCATTGATAATGTTACAGTGCACTGGGCCCTAATGTAGTGAAGTGCCTTGATAATGTTAACAGTGCACTGGGCCCTAATGTAGTGAAGTGCCTTGATAATGTTAACAGTGCACTGGGCCCTAATGTAGTGAAGTGCCTTGATAATGTTAACAGTGCACTGGGCCCTAATGTAGTGAAGTGCCTTGATAATGTTAACAGTGCACTGGGCCCTAATGTAGTGAGGTGCATTGATAATGTTACAGTGCACTGGGCCCTAATGTAGTGAAGTGCCTTGATAATGTTAACAGTGCACTGGGCCCTAATGTAGTGAGGTGCCTTGATAATGTTAACAGTGCACTGGGCCCTAATGTAGTGAAGTGCCTTGATAATGTTAACAGTGCACTGGGCCCTAATGTAGTGAAGTGCCTTGATAATGTTAACAGTGCACTGGGCCCTAATGTAGTGAGGTGCCTTGATAATGTTAACAGTGCACTGGGCCCTAATGTAGTGAAGTGCCTTGATAATGTTAACAGTGCACTGGGCCCTAATGTAGTGAAGTGCCTTGATAATGTTAACAGTGCACTGGGCCCTAATGTAGTGAGGTGCCTTGATAATGTTAACAGTGCACTGGGCCCTAATGTAGTGAAGTGCCTTGATAATGTTAACAGTGCACTGGGCCCTAATGTAGTGAGGTGCCTTGATAATGTTAACAGTGCACTGGGCCCTAATGTAGTGAAGTGCCTTGATAATGTTAACAGTGCACTGGGCCCTAATGTAGTGAGGTGCCTTGATAATGTTAACAGTGCACTGGGCCCTAATGTAGTGAAGTGCCTTGATAATGTTGACAGTGCACTGGGCCCTAATGTAGTGAGGTGCCTTGATAATGTTAACAGTGCACTGGGCCCTAATGTAGTGAAGTGCCTTGATAATGTTAACAGTGCACTGGGCCCTAATGTAGTGAAGTGCCTTGATAATGTTAACAGTGCACTGGGCCTTAATGTAGTGAAGTGCCTTGATAATGTTAACAGTGCACTGGGCCCTAATGTAGTGAAGTGCCTTGATAATGTTAACAGTGCACTGGGCCCTAATGTAGTGAAGTGCCTTGATAATGTTAACAGTGCACTGGGCCCTAATGCAGTGAAGTGCCTTGATAATGTTAACAGTGCACTGGGCCCTAATGTAGTGAAGTGCCTTGATAATGTTTACAGTGCACTGGGCCCTAATGTAGTGAGGTGCCTTGATAATGTTAACAGTGCACTGTCCCCTAATGTAGTGAAGTGCCTTGATAATGTTAACAGTGCACTGGGCCCTAATGTAGTGAAGTGCCTTGATAATGTTAACAGTGCACTGGGCCCTAATGTAGTGAAGTGCCTTGATAATGTTAACAGTGCACTGGGCCCTAATGTAGTGAAGTGCCTTGATAATGTTGACAGTGCACTGGGCCCTAATGTAGTGAAGTGCCTTGATAATGTTTACAGTGCACTGGGCCCTAATGTAGTGAAGTGCCTTGATAATGTTAACAGTGCACTGGGCCCTAATGTAGTGAGGTGCCTTGATAATGTTTACAGTGCACTGGGCCCTAATGTAGTGAAGTGCCTTGATAATGTTTACAGTGCACTGGGCCCTAATGTAGTGAAGTGCCTTGATAATGTTTACAGTGCACTGGGCCCTAATGTAGTGAAGTGCCTTGATAATGTTTACAGTGCACTGGGCCCTAATGTAGTGAAGTGCCTTGATAATGTTTACAGTGCACTGGGCCCTAATGTAGTGAAGTGCCTTGATAATGTTTACA
>NW_028150597.1:0-12500 GCF_964638095.1 Poromitra crassiceps | reverse complement strand
CGCCTTTTGTCCCAGGGATTTTTTTCTCTCTCGCTCCTAATTGGTCCTAATTGGCCAATGGGAATGAATGTTCCTTCCTAGTACAAACACACTTACGCAAACACACACACACATTGATGCATATGGACACACACACAAGCTCACACCATCCATCCCCATGCGTATACGCACAGAACGACGTGAAGTCCAATACAAAACACGCGCACACATACGATCACGCGAGGCTAGAGTCACAGATCACTGGCGTCACCGTGCACATGTACGATCACACCAGGCTAGAGTCACAGATCACTGGCGTCACCACCGCACACGTACAATCACACGAGGCTAGAGTCACAGATCACTGGCGTCACCGTGCACACGTACAATCACACGAGGCTAGAGTCACAGATCACTGGCGTCACCGTGCACACGTACAATCACACGAGGCTAGAGTCACAGATCACTGGCGTCACCGTGCACACGTACAATCACACGAGGCTAGAGTCACAGATCACTGGCGTCACCGTGCACACGTACAATCACACGAGGCTAGAGTCACAGATCACTTGCGTCACCGTGCACATGTACGATCACGCGAGGCTAGAGTCACAGATCACTGGCGTCACCGTGCACACGTACAATCACACGAGGCTAGAGTCACAGATCACTGGCGTCACCGTGCACATGTACGATCACACGAGGCTAGAGTCACAGATCACTTGCGTCACCGTGCACATGTACGATCACGCGAGGCTAGAGTCACAGATCACTGGCGTCACCACGCACACGTACAATCACACGAGGCTAGAGTCACAGATCACTGGCGTCACCGTGCACACGTACAATCACACGAGGCTAGAGTCACAGATCACTGGCGTCACCACCGCACACGTACAATCACACGAGGCTAGAGTCACAGATCACTGGCGTCACCGTGCACACGTACGATCACGCGAGGCTAGAGTCACAGATCACTTGCGTCACCGTGCACATGTACGATCACGCGAGGCTAGAGTCACAGATCACTGGCGTCACCACCGCACACGTACGATCACACGAGGCTAGAGTCACAGATCACTGGCGTCACCACCGCACACGTACGATCACGCGAGGCTAGAGTCACAGATCACTGGCGTCACCGTGCACACGTACAATCACGCGAGGCTAGAGTCACAGATCACTGGCGTCACCACCGCACACGTACGATCACACGAGGCTAGAGTCACAGATCACTGGCGTCACCACCGCACACGTACGATCACACGAGGCTAGAGTCACAGATCACTGGCGTCACCACCTCACACGTACGATCACGCGAGGCTAGAGTCACAGATCACTGGCGTCACCGTGCACACGTACGATCACGCGAGGCTAGAGTCACAGATCACTGGCGTCACCGTGCACACGTACGATCACGCGAGGCTAGAGTCACAGATCACTGGCGTCACCACCGCACACGTACGATCACACGAGGCTAGAGTCACAGATCACTGGCGTCACCACCGCACACGTACGATCACACGAGGCTAGAGTCACAGATCACTGCCGTCACCACCGCACACATACGATCACGCGAGGCTAGAGTCACAGATCACTGGCGTCACCGTGCACACGTACGATCACACGAGGCTAGAGTCACAGATCACTGGCGTCACCGTGCACATGTACGATCACACGAGGCTAGAGTCACAGATCACTGGCGTCACCGTGCACACATACGATCACGCGAGGCTAGAGTCACAGATCACTGGCGTCACCGTGCACACGTACGATCACGCGAGGCTAGAGTCACAGATCACTGGCGTCACCGTGCACACGTACGATCACACGAGGCTAGAGTCACAGATCACTGGCTTCACCGCGCACACGTACGATCACGCGAGGCTAGAGTCACAGATCACTGGCGTCACCACCGCACACGTACGATCACGCGAGGCTAGAGTCACAGATCACTGGCGTCACCGTGCACACGTACGATCACACGAGGCTAGAGTCACAGATCACTGGCGTCACCGTGCACACGTACGATCACACGAGGCTAGAGTCACAGATCACTGGCGTCACCGTGCACACGTACGATCACGCGAGGCTAGAGTCACAGATCACTGGCGTCACCGTGCACACGTACGATCACACGAGGCTAGAGTCACAGATCACTGGCGTCACCGCGCATTATTTTGCTCCTGTCGCTCTCTTGACAGCCAAATGAGGCCTTAGATAGATGGGCCAGTGCCATGCTGCAGCTGCCTGAGACACACATCCTCCCCTCTGCTGCTTCCTAACATCCTCCTCCTTTCACTCCATCACATCCTCCTCCTTTCACTCCATCACATCCTCCTCCTTTCACTCCATCACATCCTCCTCCTTTCACTCCATCACATCCTCCTCCTTTCACTCCATCACATCCTCCTCCTTTCACTCCCTCACATCCTCCTCCTTTCACTCCCTCACATCCTCCTCCTTTCACTCCATCACATCCTCCTCCTTTCACTCCATCACATCCTCCTCCTTTCACTCCATCACATCCTCCTCCTTTCACTCCCTCACATCCTCCTCCTTTCACTCCCTCACATCCTCCTCCTTTCACTCCATCACATCCTCCTCCTTTCACTCCATCACATCCTCCTCCCCTCTCAGCATCCTTTCTCACACTGATTCCATCCCGCCTCCCTCCATCATCTTTTCTTTCTACTCCACGCTTCTCTTGTCCGTCTTTCAATATTTCCTCCAAGTCTTTTTTTTTTTTACCCAAAATTCCCCCTGCTGTCCCGGTCGTTGCTCCACCTCCTCTGCCGATCTGGGAAGAGTTGTATAACACATGCTTCCTCTGATACATGTGCAGTCTCCAGTGTCTCCACCCACTTGCTGTTACCTGACAGCGAGCCGTTTCACCGGCAGGACGTAGCGCATGGTCAAGTTATTCACCCCCAGTTCCCCTCACCACCAAACAGGTGCCCCCGACCGACCCAGAGGAGGCGCTAGTGCAGCGACCCGGACACATACCCTTAATCCGGCTTCCCACCCACAGACACACTCAATAGTGCCTGTATGGACACCCGACCAAGCCGGAGGTAGCACGGGGGCTCGAACCTGCGACTCTCGTGTTGGTAGGCAGGGAGTCCCCCGCTGCACTAGTATGTACGCCCATGCCCAATCTTTCCTCTAAGACAATCTGTCTCTCTAGTCAAGGAGGACAAGATACATGTATATGCTATGTTAAATATACATGTTGGGCTATTCTCTTGTAGGGTTGGCACGATGGACGATGGCATCGACCATCGTGATTGGCCGACCCCCCATCGACCTCTGAGCCGTCTACATCGGATCATCGTGATTAATTATCTGTTCGAAATAAATTTGTGACGTTTTAATAATAAAAAATACCAAGTCCACTCACCGTGACGCGTGGGGGACGCGCCGGCGGCATTAAACGAGCGCGCCCAGTTCAGACTCAGAGAAGCCTCCCCTCCCCCTCCTACGCTCTACTCCTTCTCCGCACTGGGAGGCTTGTTTAATGTCGCCTGGGCGTCCCCCGCGCATGAGAAGTCAGTTCTTTTGTTGCGAAAACTTTTTAGACAAAGAAGAAACTTCACGTTCTTTCCTGTTTTCAACCCAAAGTGAGTACAAGTCTTCAACTGTGAATTTAACTTGCCTGTTTCCAAAGTGAAAGTTGAAGTCGCTCACAGCAGCAGCCTCAATGCTAGACGCATCAGTCTGAATGACAAAACGTTAACGTTACAGGTCCTCACCAACAACGTGTGTGTGTTGAATTTAACTAGCTGGCAGTAAACTGACTGAATTACTGGCTGATATAACATTAGATTCGTGTGGGCTTTTGAACCTAATGTGAGCGATTTGACGAGAGGAGAGTTGAGAGAGAAACACAGCTGCTGCTGCTGAGGCTACAATCTAACGTTATATCAGCCAGTAATTCAGTCAGTTTACTGCCAGCTAGTTAAATTCAACACACACACGTTGTTGGTGAGGACCTGTAACCTTAACGTTTTGTTATTTGCGCCGTTCAAATTGTTGGTAGTGAGAGCCACTGCTTCATTCAGTCACCTGGCTCTGTGCTGTACTTAGCACAGAGGCTTTAGTAGCCTATCGAAGCCCGCTGGTCTCCGTGAAGAGCTCAGTTGTCCAGTTGTAATGAACGCATTGCAATGAATGGCATTACCGCACCGCAGCGACTTAATAAATTATTAATTATTCCCCCCACCCCCGCCAATGACGATGCCATCGTGGATCACGATGGTTCACTGTGGAATAATCACGATGGATAAATTCCTGACATCGCACAACCCTAATTCTCTTGTGCCTCAGTCTTGGTGTCATCGATGCACTGTGCTTATGCTTTTTCCATTTGTTCAAAATCCTGATTGAAAACATGACGCCAATATCTATCTAGTGTCTTGTCGATCATTTTCACATTCTATATAATTGGGTTGAGGGAGGTGGTTCATGACCCCTGCTCAGAGAATGACCCTCAGCAGACGCACCATATAGATCATTGAAACCCCCCTGACAAGCTCCCTGGAGACGTCAGCACCAGCTGCCCTATCGGCAAATTACACATTGCCCTCCATTATGTCCACACGACATCTACGGCCACAACAAAAGGCAATAACTTCTATGGGGAGGTGGGTTGTAGATTTGGGTAATAAAGCTGTGACCTGAATGTCCCCCAGGTGGAAGTGTGTGTGTGTGTGTGTGTGTGTGTGTGTGTGTGTGTGTGTGTGTGTGTGTGTGTGTGTGTGTATGTGTGTGTGTGTGTGTGTGTGTGTGTGTGTGTGTTCGAGCGATTCAATTGCGCCTTATCGTGGTTTGCAGATATTCCCACGTCTAAGTGAGTAAATGGCTGCGGCAGCGCTATCGTCCGGCAGAACGCAACACATTCCCCAAGAGCGTAGCCTTCGCTAACCGTGGAAGCAGCATGCAGCCAAAAACCACATTTTACTTTTTTTCCAATTAATAACGTTGGACTTTCCCCACATCATCTGAATGGGCAACCTTTTGACAGGCATGTTTGGAAGGAAAAATGAACAGAAGAAAGTACCAAACATCGTTCCCCCCCCCCCCCCCCCCTGCATTAATTAAGGTGTATGAGGCAACCCTATCTAGTGCTTAATCACAGGTTTCAAGCCTGGAGCCTTCGTCTCTCCTGCAGTGGCTGATGCCCAGAATATATAATAAAGCAGTCGTGAATAAAACATCAGGCATGGCCTGAATACTGATGCTGAGAGGGAGAAGGAGAAAGCACACTGCTGAATAGTTACTCTCTCTCCCTATATCAAGCAGCACCCACAAACCTCCAGCGACGGTCACTCAAAACAGAGCGAAGGACGCAGCAGCCATTCCCACCCGTGTTTGTGTCCTTCTCCTTAGACATACTTGAAATCTTTTCCACGTGCGAAAGTGGAAGCTCGTTCGCTCACGTTTTCCCCTCAGATTTGGGCATTCGACCAAGAGCTCAGTGAAGAGTCCGATCGACCAGTGCTTTTAATCAGAATGTGACTGACCTCCGTACGTACGCATGTAACCACAGGGCGAGCTAAGAATAGGACTGGTCCAGGCAGTGTCCGTCTGTCATTAACCTCCAGAACAAAGCTGACGTCAGAATGCTGTTAACAGTCTTCTGCTGGACTGGTGCACTCTCTTCTGTCAAATGTGCTTGTATAGGGTTGTCAAAAGTATCGATAGTATCAATACAGAACATTTTTAATTGGATACAATACTCATTTGCAACAGGTATATACTGTAGATCAGGGGTGCCCAACCTTTTTTGACCCAAGATCTACTTTTCAAGTAGCCAGCCTCCCGAGATCTACCAGTCCAGTTTCAACATCGCAAACGCACACACATCGTTTCCAGCCTGCAGTAACTAACCTCACAACACTTTCTCGTTGTCCCACAACCACTTGACATTAGGGCTGTGAATCTTCACTGGCCTCACGATTCGATTCGATTACGATTCAGAGGGCTACGATTCGATTAGATCACGATTATCGATGCATCTCAAATCGATGCATCACTTTTTTTCCCCAATACATAATTTATTTTTTCTCACTTTCTTTTTTCTCACTGTGTGCCTACTTTTAAAATAAAAGTGCATTTGGAATTGCATTGTATTATGATCCATAATTAAAATAAACAACTACCGTACATGTACTTCCATTATATTTTTATTTGATTTGATTTGATTTGATTATAATCGATTTTTGACGCGATCGACCTGGGGTCAGTCCGCGGTCGACCAGTAGACCGCAATCGACAGGTTGGGCACCCCTGCTGTAGATAGTATCGATAAGTATCATACAAACATTTTGAAACAGATACAATACTCATTTACAACGGTTTTGATACCATCAGTGCTTTCTTTTACTGCCTCCCTATCATTGGGTATGTTTCTTCAACAAGCTGTAGCACATGTTCTGAGCAGGGATCATCTGCTGTCTAAGTTCAAAGTTTGATCAGGCCTAGATTATGGAGAAGTGTGCGTCTGTCCGTCCATCTGTCTAACTTTATTTGTATGCCTCTTGATGTGTCGTCGTCATCCCCCCCTTCCCGTGGTATCGAGTCGAGTATCGATATTTTCCTGGGTATCGGTATCGAAGTAGAAATTCGAGTATCGTGACATCCCTAATGCGGTATTGCTGACAGTTTATTGAAGGTTTCTGCTCGTGCTCACCCCTTCATTTTAATATGTTAAACACATCTAAGGGACATATTAGTCAGATATACATCCTTCTCCTAGGCTTTCTGTCCTTGTGGTCCCATTGAAGTGTCTGGGTCCCCAAAGTGCTTAAGAGTCAAGGGACGAATGTTTGTTGTTGTAAAGATGGAATGCAGCATCAAGGACATCAATTACAATACGCTGGATAAGAACATTCAGAGGCATGGTGATGGAGCTGAGCAGATATTTTAGACTGGCTCTGGTCGCAAACCTGTCACTGCTGCCTTAATGTATAGCTAAACTTGTCTGACCACCAGTGAAAGATTGACCCGTTTGTGAAAACTTCAGGAAATTGAATAACCTTCAGTAACAGGGATCAAATATCCCAGCAAGACATGGTGTTGACCAAAACTAGAGATACTGAAGACGATGCAAAGAACCTACACTCTCTCGCTCTCTCTCCTACAAAATGTCATCATCACCAACTCAAAGCAGCGTCAAGTCAGCCAGAATCAATGGAAACTTCCACTTAGAATCTTCACAATAATGCCAGTTAAATAAAGTAATAGTCTTATTGATGCACGTTGCAACGTTGTGTGTGTGTGTGTGTGTGATCCGAAACACACAGAACACAGACAAATTAGAGGAATATCTGCTGCCTTCAAAAGGTCAATTTTAAACCCATAGTGAGTCGACTCGACTGTTCTGTTTATCTACTGTAATGGAAAAATAACACTACCCAGTAATAAATTAGTGCTTTTAGGTCAAGTGTAAAAAATAAAAAAATACTAAGTAATGCTACTTCTTCCTTCAAGTATTGACTAGTGCTGCTTATTCTGATGCAGACTGTGTTGCACAGTTCATTTGACTACGGTTGTCAAAATGTGCTATTTTAAGTTGCTTTGGATAAATGACGTAATGTAAAGGTAAAATCACCTAGCTTCCGGGATTCTGTCTATTTATAGCCGGATTAATGCAGCTTCATAGGACTAAACTTGACATGCATTTTGTGGCAAAGGGGCAAAGTCAGTAATGCTGATACACTGCTGGCAGAGGAAATCGGTGCATCTTTCTAGCCGGTGAGTTTTGAAGGTGTTTAATTAATATGCGCAAACGTTAATAGCGGGCACTTATAGCCTCATGATGATGACATGCTGCTAGACTGCTCTCTCTCTCTCTTCTCTCTCTCTCCTGCTATAGCGGACGGCGGCACTGCCGCTGTAAAACAAAAATAATTAAACCGATTATGAACACTAAACACCCAGCTGGCTGTCATGCACGGCAGACACATGGCCGGTGTAGGTGGATGGTCATGTAGCTGGTTTTCATGGGAGCTGTATGGGCAGAGAAGACGTTTAAACCTGTGTGGACTAGGGATGGGCATCGAATTTTCGAATAATCGTTGTTATTATCAAGGTCGACTTTTATTATTGAAATTCGAAATTCGAAATTCGAAATTCGAAAAAAAAAAAAAAAAAAAAAAATTTGAGTGAAATGTTGCATTGTCTCCCCTGATTCTAAGTATAGTCAAATCGCTTGGTTTGAGCAAGTAAAACAATTTTTATAAGCATTTTAAGCAAGGTTTATGGAAAAATGAATGGCGGATGAAATCCCATGAAGAGGGAGAGGGGGTGACTTTGGCACCCCTTTGGCACTCAGACCTGAGCCTAC
This sequence comes from Poromitra crassiceps, assembly GCF_964638095.1. NCBI lineage: Eukaryota > Metazoa > Chordata > Actinopteri > Beryciformes > Melamphaidae > Poromitra > Poromitra crassiceps. Next base: position 4,174 of record NW_028150597.1, on the reverse strand, counting down.
TAAATATTTAATGAACCACTCATGATTGTCAAAACTGTTTTTTATTTTCGAAAATGTCAATGTCATGTAACATGTTCTTTACTTCAGTGGTGCAATGCTTGTTTGAGCTAAAAATCCACAGCAGAAGCTTTTTATATTAATTAATAAAGCCGTAGACTTAGAATCAGGGGAGACAATGCAACATTTCACTCACAAAAAAAAAAAAAAAAAAAAAAAAACATTTTCTTTTTTTTTTTTTTACATTTTTTTTTTTTCTTTTTCTTTTTCGAATTAAATTCGAATTTGGCCAGCGAATTTCGAATAGTGTTTTTGCTAGAAATGCCCATCCCTAGTGTGGACAGAGATAGCTTATTCTACTCCGGTCATACAAACGCATTAATGAAGATGTAGCCTTATAGTATGCAGTCAGGGTTGTCCTGAATTCAAATATATCAGGCCTTTGGGGGCGTGGCTTGGGCCTTTGGGGGGTGGCAAAAATCCCTCTACGCAGGAAAAGCCCTGCCTGTGTAGAAAGCCCAGGCAAACATACATGTACAGTAGTGCTCCGGGGGAAATGCACAGCAGAGTAATGGAGGAATGAATGCAGTGCGATGCTGCAGATACTGAACTGATGGAGCCGGTCCAGTGCAACGTCATTTCTTTCTGCTGCAGTGCCCAATTACACTACACGCCACAGTGTGCCGCCCGGGACAAGGCTAACTAAGTGTGGCGAGACAAGTCATTCCTGCTCTGTGTATAATCTACCATACTAAATGTATACTGCATATAGGTGAAAAGATGTAAAAACAGGTAACATTTTAGTCAGCGCATGAGCAAATCAGACAGCAAATACAATATACTCACTGCTGATCACCTCCATCACCCAGCAAATGCTATGTACTACAGTAAATAAAAACCAATATACTTCTATTTGAGAAACAACAACTCGACAAAATTCAGCTCGGGAGAGTGAAAGCACTCCCAAGTCCGAAAGTCTTTAGAGACCACTAAAAAATGAATCCACGCAGATCTACTGTTCTGCGTTCTTCTGCCTGTTTGACCCGAGTCCTACACTTCCTGTTCTAATCCCCTGTATGTCTTGATAGCACACTCTCTCTCTCTCTGCGTGCTCAAGGCTTCTACGTCTCTCTCCCCCCTCGTCTTTCTCGCGTTATCTCCACCCCCCTTCTGGTATCTCCCAGCTGGATCTGTATTGCGCTGCACTGCAGTAGGCCCAGCGAGGAGCCAGGCTGGATGACTCACCCACTCACAATCTGCTGCCCCCCACAGCCCTGCAGGAGTCAGCCACATCCAAGACCCCACGGCTGCCTACAGGCACGCAGTGATGTAGCTACATCTACAGCACGCAGGCACACATGCACATAGTACACACTGATGTACATCTACAGCACGCAGGCACACATGCACATAGTACACACTGATGTACATCTACAGCACGCAGGCACACATGTACACACTGATGTACATCTACAGCACGCAGGCACACATGCACATAGTACACACTGATGTACATCTACAGCACGCAGGCACACATGCACGTAGTACACACTGATGTACATCTACAGCACGCAGGCACACATGCACATAGTACACACTGATGTACATCTACAGCACGCAGGCACACATGCACATAGTACACACTGATGTACATCTACAGCACGCAGGCACACATGTACACACTGATGTACATCTACAGCACGCAGGCACACATGCACATAGTACACACTGATGTACATCTACAGCACGCAGGCACACATGCACATAGTACACACTGATGTACATCTACAGCACGCAGGCACACATGCACACATGTACACACTGATGTACATCTACAGCACGCAGGCACACATGTACACACTGATGTACATCTACAGCACGCAGGCACACATGCAGGTAGTACACACTGATGTACATCTACAGCACGCAGGCACACATGCACGTAGTACACACTGATGTACATCTACAGCACGCAGGCACACATGCATGTAATACACACTGATGTACATCTACAGTACGCAGGCACACATGCACGTAGTACACACTGATGTACATCTACAGCACGCAGGCACACATGCACATAGTACACACTGATGTACTTCTACAGCATGGAGGCACACATGCACATAGTACACACTGATGTACTTCTACAGCACGCAGGCACACATGCACATAGTACACACTGATGTACTTCTACAGCACGCAGGCACACATGCACGTAGTACACACTGATGTACATCTACAGCACGCAGGCACACATGCATGTAGCACACACAGATGTACATCTACAGCACGCAGGCACACATGCATGTAGTACACACTGATGTACATCTACAGCACACAGGCACACATGCACATTCAATACGCATTTATAACGTGACAATAAAGCTGTGTTCACACCGAGATATTTATTTTTCTCTCTGTCGCTCGACTGAACCCTTTGGAATCGCTCTGTCACTCTGTTTAAATCGCTCATCAATAGGCACAATAATTGACGGACATCTGGGGGCTATAACGTTACGCAATGTCATGATATTTGTCCACTACGAGCCACCGTAGTTGTTTACAAGCTAAGCCTATCAGCGTGCTCCTAATGTGAGCTCTATACCAGTAGTACAGACTTAAGTTATCCTTTATTTATCCCCTTGGGGAAATTCATCCTCTGCATTTGACCCATCCTCTACTAGGAACCTTCCTAGAACTAGGAGCAGTGGGCAGCCACTGTGCAGCGCCCGGGGACCAACTCCAGTTCTTTTGCCAGTACCTTGGTCAGGGGCACTGACAGGAGTATTAACCCTAACATACATGTCTTTCTTGATGGTGGGAGGAAACCGGAGCACCCGGAGAAAACCCACACGGACACGGGGAGAACATGCAAACTCCACACAGAAAGGACCTGGGACGGACCGGGGTTCGAACCCGGGACCTTCTTGCTGTGAGGCAACAGTGTTAACCACTGAGCCACCGTGCCGTGCCGTCCACTTCACTTCACTTCATGTCAGCTGTCAATGAGCTGTCAATGCGGTTTGTTGCCACACAATAAACCAGCGGTTTGTTCCAAGCCAGTGTGATCCTTGACTCTTTCTCACACGGCAGCCAATCAGCGTTGAACAGCGAGCGACTGATGCCAGCGTAATTTCGCTCGAGTTGGGATATTTCATGTCGGGCGACAAGCGTATTTTCTCCCTATCGCTAAAAGTCATGCTCAATAATTCTCCTCAGTCTTCCGCTTTGCCGATAAAGTACAGTAGACTTTTCTGAATGACGCGCTCGTCGGTCCAGTTAGCCTCTGAGCTAAGATGACAGCTATAACGGCGTGTTTGTGTGTGTGTGTGTGTGTGTGTGTGTGTATATATCTGGCTGACGTGCGTTATTGACGTACAGTGTTGTTTGTTCTCCTTTCCAGCTCATTACACAAACATGAGAAATATGCCAGGCTGGAAACGATGTTTTCCTGTGTGTGTGTGTGTGTGTGTGTGTGTGTGTGTGTGTGTGTGTGTGTGTGTGTGTATATGCCTTCGCAAAACAGCCCATTAATAGCTTGTGGGTGTTTGTAATGTATATGCCTTCGCAAAACAGCCCATTGATAGCTTTGCCACGGCTATTAAAAGATGGATTTAGCTTGAATGTGTGTCAAGTCAAAACAAAACATGTGTCAGTGTCCATGTTGTCTCAATGATAAAGAGCGCTGGAAATCAAATCATCTAGTATATCTAATAACAAGAGATGAAATCAAATCATCTAGTATATCTAATAACAAGAGATGAAATCAAATCATCTAGTATATCTAATAACAAGAGATGAAATCATTGACACGGCCAATGTTTTGGTTCAGACTTTCTAATTCTACATCCTTAGTGGGAGAAAACTGACTGGATTATTGACAGTTTCACAGACTCCCCATCATCACCAGAGACATTTGCACAGTAACTATCTACAGTATCTATCTTGTGATTTTCCACATGCTGAATGATTGAGCAGTCTGGCATGATACCGCCAAGCATTAGTATTCACAGCGTTCAGGTGCGCGCGCTCTTCACACACAGCATGGAACCAATTCTGGACAAATTGAATTGGGCTTTTCAGCATCACTTTACAGTGAGAGGCTGGCCTGGCGCCTGTGCTTATGAGACACAGCCATATTGTGCTGTGTGTTTATTTGCCCTTAAGCTACAAA